>NC_133289.1:22036883-22209912 GCF_005239225.2 Populus alba
AAAAAAATGGATGTAATAAAAAAAATCCTAACATTCGCTTTGCAAGTAAAATGAATAGAATGGAGCCGCTGATGTGCGTGTTAATGGAATCGCGAACACCTCGATTCTGATTTGGCACATTAAATTATGACTGTTGCTTGAAACGCATGGACACCATGTGTTAAATGTATTTTGCTCATGCAAAATATAAGACGTACGATGGTCTGAAATCCTTTTAAACTACCATGTCATTCCAGCCTGAAAGCTCTCTTTCTTTCATATATTTTTTTGCTTTCTTTTGCGCCTCGTACAAAAAATCACATACCTAATATGGGAAAAAGTAATTATCTATTAGTAAATAAAAAATAAAATTTTAATATTTGGAATAGAAAAAGTTATCCTAAATTCAATCTTACCTAATTGCAGTGTGATTATCTTAAACCCTCCTCACAACATTATCATCAGTTCTCTCCCTTTCAATCTTCCCTTGAAGTTAAAATTTATATATAAAAAATTAATAATTTCAATAAACAAACCAAATTAACATTAAAAAAAGTATTTAAGTTAATACTAACCTTGAACCTTGAAAACCATACATAGACCTGCGGTTTCTATTCGGAATATTTGAAAACTTGACTCAATTGAAACAATGAAATTTCCATCGATAATTTAAAGGCCAATATTATTATTCTCACAACCTCAATATTCATAAACCTAAAATTACATTCATTAAATGAAATCACTTTTTTAAAAATTATTAAACATGTCGTTGTGAAAGCAAACAAGCTTACATTGAAATTTCATCCTTCCATGGGACCTCGTACTTGCGGGTAAATAGATCACTTTGTGAAAGGAACCCCTCGACATTGCTACATTGTACTTGATAAGCCTGCGTCATGAGTCGATGTATGTACCTCAAGTGCTTGTTATTGATTGGTACCTAATGACTCGTGGTCATCAATATCTCTGCTAGAAAAACTAGCAGCAATCGTGTCCTCGCGATGTGCAATAGACTTTCTCTTATGCATCTATACAAATTAAAGAATAAAAAAAATTAAACGATTCCTATTTTTTAAAAAACTTTGGCAGCTTCTCCCCTATATGGGAGACTACCAAAAAGTTTTAAACATGCAAACACAACATATATGCCACAAACTAGTTGATTTTATTCAATTTCTTAACAATTTAGCATAATTTAATTTCGTAGAAAATTTTCATTTTCTATTTGATAATATTTTTAATCCTAAATTTACAAAAAAATATTATAAATTTATAAAAAAATCAAAATAATAATTAGAATTAATCCTACATATTTAATTGAAATTGAACAACAAAATTGAAAAAATAAAACTAAAATTAAAAAAAATAATACAAAAATTATTACAATAACAAATAAAATTCAACATAATTATTTCTAAGTGATAATATTTTAATTCTAAATTTATAAAAAAAATTATTCTAAATGGAATAAATACAAAATAATAATTAAAATTAATCCTACACATTTAATTGAAATTGAAAAACAAATTTGAAAAAAAAAACTAAAATTAAACCCAATAATGCAAAAATTATTTCAATAACAACTAAAATTCAACACATTTATTAATTCATAAAATTATTAAGAACACAAAATTGAACAAAAAATAATGACAAAAATAATGAAAAACAAAAGAAGAAAAAACGAATAAAAAATTCTTACCTTAATAGCATGCTTAATTTTGGCTAATAATTAAAAATAAAAAGAAAAGAAAAGAGATTGTTAATAAACCAGAAAAAAAAATAAAAAGAAAAGTGAAGAAAGACAACATACTTGAGCATGAAAAGAGAAGATAATGCTCAATTTTGGCTGAGAATGAGAGAGAGAGAGAGAGCCTCTCTATTCTGATTTAAGTCTTTTAATTTTGTTTTACCAACAAAATTATTAAGGAAATATTAAATATTAATATTTTAATATTTTCATCAATGATTTTTTTTTGTACATTCAAATTAAAATTTAATTGTCTTGGTACTTGGACAAATTTTAGCAATCGAATCATATAAGAAAAATTAAATATTAATATTTTTAATATTTTCATAGGTGATTTCATCTATAAAGTCAAATGGAAATTTTTTAACTTGCATGAAAATTTTCAGAAAGCTCTTTAAATATTCTGTCGGTGATATTAATTATCAGCACATTAAGAAGTGAATAGTTTTCATAGTCGCTGGAATATACTGATGGATACATTCCATCAATATACATGTATGTAATGAACATCATGAATAGTGTCAAGAAGAAGGGGAACAATTCTCATACTGAAGGACATATTCTGTTGATATACCTATATGTAATGTATAGTCTATCGATATTTTCATCGATGTAAAACAATGTCTAATGCTAAATAGTATTTGTATTTCCTATCTATCCATCCTGCAAATACTTAAATTCACAATTGCACACACAA
Source organism: Populus alba (assembly GCF_005239225.2). Lineage (NCBI taxonomy): Eukaryota > Viridiplantae > Streptophyta > Magnoliopsida > Malpighiales > Salicaceae > Populus > Populus alba. The sequence continues at coordinate 22,039,307 of NC_133289.1, forward strand.
CACAATAACACCAACTCACACCATAATAATAAATTAACATCATTGTAATTATATTGAACTGAAATTCTTTCATAAATATTACATTATAGTTTATGACATTACATATTCGTGTTGTTCAAATTAATCAAAATTATGTTCTTCCCTGCCAATTGACTCGTCCTCATCTCTATCGCAATCTTTCACGTTGATTTCATCGTTATCATCTTCATCAACTTGTGTATGTCCATTGGAGCTCAAAACATCATTCAACTCCTTAATGTCAACATCAAAAAAATATTCTCAAATATGCAAAAATTTGAATATTCTTCTAAGTTATTAGATAGAGCAAATTGATATGGATCAACTAACTCACTAAGTTGAAAGACATCATCTCTGACAGTTAATTGATCGTTGATATTACTCCATCCACTGTATCATTTGATTGATGCTATGTCATGTGCTTAGCAGTCTTTAGTGATATGAATAACCTTTGCAGTCTTTGTGTAATTGGGAAGTATCTAAGTTTTCTATGTGTGACAAGAGTCCTTCCTCAACCAGTTCTGAGTTTATAATGAAAATACACACATATTCTGCACTCGGTCAACTTTGTATTTTAAAAGTAGTACAACATGCAAAAGTTTGAAAACATGTCAATTTTCTGGTATCATTGTTTCATCATGGATTTAACAGCCTATGAGTTCTATTTTAATATGTTCTTTTCAAGTAGAATGCTTCTCGTCTATTCGATAATTTTTTCATAACTAGCCTCACTCAGCCCATAATATGACTTGATGGTGAACATTAGTGCAATAATCGATAATTTACTGTAATTTGTGCAATCATTCATATCCCATAATGATTCATCAGAATCTTTTAAAAGATAAAAAAAAAAAAAAAAAACTAGTTGTGTCTACATTAGGTTCTTCATCTATGATTAGATATGGACCAACATGACCCTGATTCATTTCTATCGCATCCATACCCATATTCCTATAAGGATCACTATTGTCATCTATAACTTCATGCACGTTACTAGAAATAGAAGTTGAATAAGTTATCCTTTCTACCATGGTATCATGAGGAACATATGGTTCTCCATATGCATACCAACACATGTATTTCTCCATAAACTCTTTTGTAGATGATGCTTTGTTACAACATCTGAATCGAGAAATTTTTTATTTTTACATCTCTTGCATGAACATTTAAAATCCCCTCAATAAATTTGTATAAGAAAAAACTATAAAACAAGTGAATACCTAAACAAAATATATTTACTATAAAAATATACAAAAAATTAACATTTTAAAATTGAGTTTAAATGATAATAAAAAACGGTAGCTTGGTTATTTAAAATGAAGAATTCTTAATAAAATTTGAATCAGAACACAAATGTTGACTAACTGAGAGTTGTGGTTGCTGAAGTTGTCTTTTTGGAATCCACTATAATACCCTCCTTAACTCCTTTGGTATATACTGAGGAAAGTTTTCCATCGATATATTTACAAACATACTTTACCATCAAGTTAATTTTATTGGTAATGTCGTTTATAAAAGTTACATGTCATCGTACCGTTTTACTTTTTATTCCTTATTTACCACTACAATTCTCACAGTATATATCGAGAGAATTTTCTTGTCGGTGTTTACTGATGGATGCAAGGTTGGAAATTTTGGCAGTAAAGGTCATTGCAATATACCGATGAAAAAATTCCGTTGGTGTTTCCATTTGTATTTGCCAATTTTTTAATAATATTTTTAACATATTTCTTAAGCATGTTTATTAAAACCGGTCCAAGGATCAACCCAAAACAAGATTAAGTTAAGAGATGGAAGAGTTAATCTGGGTCAATAAAAAATATGTTGCTTTTTTAAAAGTTAAATCGAGTTTTTACCAAGGTTGATCGAGTTGTGAATTGATCTGTCAAATCGATAAGGTCAAACTATGTCAAATCTGGGTTGAATTATTTACACACGGATCGAGTCAGAGGACATGTGAACTGGGTTTAGGGTCAACTTATCGAGTTAACCGAGTTTAATAATAGATGTATTTTTTCCATTTTAAAAAAAATTATTAGGTCGATCCTCTTTTGGTAATTGAATATTTTGGAGCTAGGCCTATAAACGTCCCATTCATGAAAGATGCTTCTAAAGTTTTCTAAGCCACAAGGACACATGTATGGAGTTAAGAGGTAGCAAATATAAATCTTGATTTAAGACTCCTTGATTATTCGTTGAGAGCCATATATTCTTTAGAGGCTAGGAGACTTATGCTTTTTGTCCCCGTCATGATCAATAATTCAAAATTGCGACGTTTATGCCCTCAATAATTAAATGTCATTTGATTTGAGGCTATTAATTTTATTTTATTTTAGCTTGATCACAATGCAAATGTCTTGAATTGTATGTGAAAGCTTGAATTAATTTATTGGCGTAAATCAAACATAAATTAAATAGCTAAACAACTAATTAAAAATTTAATCAATCTACACAAAAGAACAGTCTGCAAAGCATTCTTTATATTGTTATCAAGGGTTCATTGCATGTAACTTGTAAGTGAATAATTTTTTTTTTAAATCAATAAAAAAAACATAGGAGATCAAAGGGGAAAAAGTATAAAAGTTTAATGGAGCATAAACGAAGTAAAAAATATAAATGAGCCGAAAGCTTAAAGTTGATCGCATACAAATTAATAAGTGTGCGTGTAGCGTAATAAATTATATTAACAAAAAGAGTGTTGAAAATAATAATAAAAAAATTACTTTAAGGTTGGTGGTGGGAAAATGCCTCTTCATTCTCCCTACTACATCGAAGATTAGGTACCGTTCGGCAAGGTTGTATTTGTTTTTAGATTTTTTAAAAAAACATATGATTGTTTTGAAAAAATATTAAATTAATTTATAATATTTTTTTATAAATTTTATATGCTAATATTAAAAATAAAAAAATTATTTTAATATATTTTTAAATAATAATTTTTGTTTTTAAAAAAGCACGATACATCAAATTACAATTACAAATCACGCACGAAATAAACAAAAAAAAAAGAAAAAAGGAGGAAAAGTTAGGTTAGATTATAGAGTACCTAGCTAGATAGCCTTGTTTTTTTTCTAGGAAAAAGTGGTCGATCAAAAAGTTCGTGCTAGATCAGATTAAAATTGCTAAAAATAGTAACCGTTCTTGAGTCCCTCTCAAATGGGAACTAGAATCGCAGGCTAACCTAGCTTAGCCTACCAATACTAAAAGCCTACCTATATTGTGGCTGGAAATAAATATAAACACAGAGATGGTCAGAGAGAGAGAGAGAGAGAGAATGTGAAAAGAAAGATGGGGACCATTTTGTATTTATTTAAAATTGATGGGGACTGGTGAAAAGGAGCTTTTCGGAAAAGCCCAAACCAGCCATTGATTTGGGCTTTCTTAGCCTAGGGGACTCTCTCCTACCGAAGACCTAACCATGTGGGCCTCCTACTTGCCCCCCTACTGTGGCCCTCCGTACGGTATGTGAAGCGCGTCTTTTACCTGCTTAAAGCGCTTTAGGGAATAGTGTTCGATTCAAGGATCACCATTTAATTTGACTTGATAGATATGCACTGACGAGAGCCGGTTTTAATAAATGATTGTTTTACATATTTGATAAATAATTGATAGTATTTAGATAATAAGTATTTAAAATTTAAACTTGATTAATAGAATACAAATATCTATCTTTTTAAATAAAGTCATTGATTCATATTTATATTTTAGGGTTATTCTTTCATTTATTCTTCAATTTTTACATCAAATTTTACCTTTAAACTATGGTGAAGATCATGATGGTTTTATACTATGATTTTTTAATAAATATAGAATATTATTTAAAAATGTTTGAATAATTACAACCCAAGTAATTTTTTGTCCAGTTAATACTTAATATTTCAAGATAATTTTTTTTATTTAATGATAAAAGATATTTTTGAACCGGCGTGCATATCAACTTAAATAAAATATTTTCTTAGACGATTATAATAATTGTTATAGCATATAGCTCATAAGTAGATGTCAGAGCAAAATGAGGGGGAGCAAAGCATATCAGGCAGAGAGCATTATTGAAAATTACTAATATCTCTTGTACAGCTAGGGTTTATTATGAATATATATTATATATATATATATATAATTTAATTTAATATATAGTAAAATACAACTCTTCACTCTTATGGAAGTATATATATTGTCGAAGCATGTTAAATATATGTGCTTTTTCTTGTTTTCTTTCTTTTGCGAATTTCATCCTTATGTTAGAACTTATGTTGAAGGTAGACAGTACCACAAAAAGTGGGGTGGCTAACCTTATTCCTGAAAATGATCCAAAAAATGTTAAAAATTATGAAGTCATGGACAGGAAGTGAACACACAAATATAACATGGAGGTAAGTACATGCATCTTTTGTACCACTTTTTCAATGTGTTTACTCGTAAGTTCTTAATTAATTTGTGTGGTTTCGCATCTCTTTTAGAATAGGTCCGAGAAAATTGTTCTTTCTAAGTAAATGACTAACTTTCATATAGTGTTGTATTCAATTAATTTATAGCGGGTTGCAATTTATCTGTGACTTGGATGACCTAGCAAAACTCAGTTAAGACTTGATTTTTTTTTTTTTCAAATGTGTTTTTTCTTCTAGCTAAATATTCATTTTTTTTTGTATATTTTTTATTCGAATATTAATCTTTTTCAAAGTTCACTATATAAATACTAGAAGAATATTTTATTTTTTTAATATGGGATTTGAAACCCTTTAATATATATACTCTATATTCACAAGAAAAATATTATTTTTTCAATATGAGATTTGAAGCTCTTTAGTATATATACTCTATGTTCATAAAAAAAAAAAGTTATGTTTTTTTAACGTGGGATAAAAATAATTTTTGGTTTAAATATTTCAATTTAAAAGAATAACATACTAACATAGTATCTTTTCAATGTAAGATAAAAAATATTTTAAAATAATCTTTTAAACTTCATTATTTATAACATATATAGCCTATATTCATATGGATAATTTCTTTATTTTTTCATATAAAATATTTAAATTTCAATTTTTAATTTTTTTTTTAGAATTGACCTGGATCAATCTATGTAATCTAAGATCTAGTTCTTGACTGGATCAGCTCTCGGATCAGGCATGATAACTATAAGTGTTCATTGGATACAAAGATAATAGACTTAAGTGAAAAATATTTTGAGAAAGAGGCTCCATCATCATTAACAAATATCTTATTTGTGAGAAAAAAAATATCTTATTTCTATATTTACATTGTTGTGGCTCGTGCATATATTCTTAGTATTTAGTGACCGTTTGTCTGTGTTTGTGACATGGTTTTTATTTTGTTTAAATTAAATATTTTTTGACTTTTTTTATTTTAATGTGCTAATATTAAAAATAAATTTAAAAAATAAAAAAATATTATTTTGATATATTTCTAAAAAAATAACTGCTATTATAATATTAAACACTATCCTAGTAATATGGTGTAGGATACTTTTAAAAGAGTTTTTTTTTTTATTGAAAATGTATTAAAATGACTTTTTTAAAATGATTTGTTTGATATTAGTATATCAGAACTATAAAAAACCATTTAAAAAACATTAATTTCATGTTTTTGAGGTATAAATCAATTAAAATAACACTTTTTGAAAAATAAAAATGATCAAAGGGTCATATATTAATTTCAAAGAAAGAGTAGAGCCGCGATGATATGGTGTCGCTGAAAAATATGTGAGCGTCCTCACAAGTAAGGTAGACCCCAAAAACAAATAGCCATTGATACAAGTGTTCAACTCACTAAGATATTTGTTCAAGCAATAGTTATTTTAAATTTGACATTTATACAACTCATTTAATACAGTGTAATCAAATTTTAGCTGGAATAAAGAACAAGGGTTATTGAAAAGTTACATATATAATTATTTTTCATTAATTTAATTATGGATGAGATCGATCGAGGGTGCTTCCACGCACTAATTCGTGCTCCAATTAATACACAAACTTGGACGTCAACAAAATACAAATTGAGATTGGTGGGACAATTGCTAACATCCTTTTCAATTTGTATTTAAATCTATAGTTTTTAAACGCAGTTAGTGGCCGATCGGTTTAAGACCCGGATTTCAAGTTTTAATCAGATTATCAGTTTTGACCGGGTCAATTTTTTCTAAAAAAATCAAAACAATGTTGTTTTAGTAAAAAATAAAAAATAAAATCATCTGGTTGCAATTGGGTTTTTAACCGAGTCAACCTGCCAGGTCATACCGGGTTTTTTATTTTTTATTTTTTATTTTTTCTTCAACTTAGCTCAGTTCCAACCCCGGATCGGTCGGGTCCTGAGTCGACCGCCGGGCCAGGTTTCAAAACCATGTTTAAATCTATGAAATTAAAACCAAAGAAAACCTTTTATTTATGCTCCCAGTATCTTCAGTTCTCTCCTTTCCTTGGTATTCTACCTATAATTAAGAATGGAATTCTACTTTATATATATAGAAACATCAGAAGGATCTCGCACCACTTAATAAACCATTAATTTAGAGACTTTTTTCTTATGCTTATCCTCTTTAAATACTGGTAATCATGAACAAAATCACATATATCTTGTATGCATAGCTAGCCAGCCCACAGAAACTTAATGATGGCCATACATTATAATACTACTTGCTCGATCACATCTGTATCATTGATTCAAGTTGTAGCCATTTCTCCAACAAGCCCTCGCCACTAACCTTCACCAAATCAAGATTTTTTTTTCTCTTGGTTATATATGCTTGAAGCCAATACATCTGGTAGGTCCAGAAGAGAAGGTGGTTTCATCACATAGCAGCATAAATTCGAGATGTGACGGGGAAAGGTCGCCAGTCTATGATCTTCATTGCAACAAGAAAAAACAGGAAGGATCGTAGGAAAGATTTATTAACCCCACATATATTATACACTTGGATGAAGAAATGAAAGCAATAATATTAATTGTTCCATCTAAACTTTATTGTATGTTTTCTCAAGTCTTATCCTTGTTTTAATTATTTGACGGCTTGTAATTTTCCAGCTTTGATTACATTATTAATCAATCCTACAAGAATCGTTTACTTTGTGATTAGGAAGGTCACCACCATATATGATGCTTGATTAGTGTGAAATCATCCAAGAATATGGATAATCCCATGTTAAAACAATAATTAAAGATGCAAAAAAAAATATTAAACAATTAATCCTAATACAAGCATATAGTAATAAATAATCAGTAACTATGCTCATCATTAACAATAGAAAGCTACGACCCGCGTGCTCCTATGCCTACTTTAACCTTCCAAAAGAACTCTATAGTTTTTGTCTAAGTTGACAATCCTTTGTTCTTATTAACCTTGATTAGACATTAAACCGAAAGCATATAGGATGATCCCAAGAAAATATCTTTAATTACTAACATTATACTCCAAGTGAGTTGTATTAAGGATATATAATTATCTAATCCATCTAATCATCGCAAAATTAAGTGGGGTCGTGAAGAAAGGGGAAAGCAAAGCAACTAGCTTTGGAAGTACTTAAAAATAAATAAAAAAGAGCCTTCGCACTAATAACATGAATTATTTTTTTATGTTAATGGGGGGGGGGGGGTTAGATTAATTTAATTATACATCTATGGATTCTAGAGTGACAAGGCGAACAAAAGTCGAAAAATGAAAGTATGACTTCATTGTGAAGTTTGGACCCTTTTAAACTACTTCCTTGAAGCTGCATGAATTGAAAGGAGGAAAACTTAGGGCAAAAAAAAATTAAAAAGCACTTTCTTTCTTCAATTAACGCAAGCAATTTTGTCTCCTTTTTATCTTTTGAGGCATTTGGAAAGAAGTAGAAAGCAGATGGAATATTTCATGTGGGAGTAAGTTAACAGGCAAACTACGGGAGGGGAAATTATATTTAATCACTTGTTGGTTGACTTGCGTGGAGGTTATAAAGTAATGGTTAATACGCAAAGTAGGGTGTCGTCTTCTTCTTCTACATTATATTGCTACTTTATTGTTCATTTTATTAATTTAATTTAATTATTTAGGGAGTTAGCCAAGGAAACTTGAAATCTTATTGCTCCTCTTAATTTTCTTGCTTTTTTTTTTTTGCAAATTCTACTTGAATACTTGGTTTTTTTTGTTGAGATTTGAGAGTTTTTATTTAAGGAAAATACAATTCTTTTAAGATACATCTTCAGTTAGTTTGCATGTCTAAAGAGGTGATTTCCTTCACCACAAATTACTAATTAAAAGCAATTTATCATTATGTGTTTATAGTTTTAGAGGATTAGAGAAGAATTAATCAATTAATTATTCTTCAAAATTTTATTTCTAAATACTGCCTATCACTGTTTTTCTTTAATGACCAATATACCATAGACTTAATAGTATCATGGTTTAATCAATAAATATTCTCAACTATTAAAAAAAAAAAAGAATTAATTATCTTGTTGTGGTATAATTCTAAGTGATGATGTTTTAAAATTTAATATACCCAGAAATGAGGTTCCTTGATGTTTGGATAATGATTAATCACACATTCAAGTCAATATTATAATCCTATAGAGCTCATGAAGTAGGTGGTTGGTGGTAGAAAACCAAATACATGCTAAATAGTTCATTTTGGTTAGGGTTTAGAGACCATTAAATGATAAAGTCAGTGACTTTTTAGTTAGAGATTCCAATAAATAATATAATAAACTTTAAATTATAAGGTATTTATAATCCCTGAACTTATTGTTTTGATAAAGTGGAAAGGCTAGAGAATTATGTTTTTTATGATAGCATTAATGATTAATAAATATCTCTTACACAAAATTAATAAGGGACAAATACCCCTTATACATCAATAATGAGTTGGGAATATGGTTGGCCATTGAGAGAATTTTTATACACCCATATATGTAAAAAGATAAATATCTCTTACATGAATATTTTCTGTTAAAAGTCTTAGGAATAAATAAATAGAGTCTTATGGCTCTAGCATCAGCTTATAACAACCTCCAAACCAAATGGGTTTGACGCGCAGCCAATCCATGAATCTTTTTTATAGAAGATGCATTGTTATAATATCTGGATCGAGAAATTTTTTATTTTTACACCTGTTGCATGGACATCTAATACCGTCTCCACTAATATTTCTAGGATTAGATAATATATAATTAATAAAACCTTGAATCTCATTACAACAATCTATCATTCCCAACCTTTTAAGTGTATCTCAATACATTCATTACTTATATCATACTTATATAAAATAATAATGATAACATGTATTAATTAACTATGTTAACTAAATAAATTTTAAAAAATATTAGTTTAGCTTAAACTTATTCAATCTATTTTAATAGCTCTCTTAATTCATTATCAATTATTTATATAAAATCAAATTTCTACACATTTACCTAAAATTATAACTCGTCAATAAAATTGATAAAAATATAAAAAAACCTGTTAAATAAGTCATTATTTATTTTATCACAAAATACCAAAGTAAAAAATTCGATATAAGTTTCATCAATTTACAAATAAATATAATTTTAAAAAATTAACAAAAATATAAAATGAACTCGTTAAATAAACAATTATTTATTTCATCATAAAATACCGAATCAAAAATTTGATATAAGTTTCATCAATTTACAAACAAATACAATTTTAAAAAAATCTAAAATAAATCCTAACATGTACGAATCATAAATCCATACAAAAAATCTAATGTATGTGAAAAAACTATGAAACAAGTAAAGACCCAAACAAAATACATATACTACGAAAAAATATAAAAAAAAATAAACATTTTAAAGTTGTGTTTAAATAAAAAAGAAAAATATAGATTTACTTACTTAAAGTGGAAATACCTTAATAAATTTTTAATCAAAACATGGATGTTGACAAATGAAGTGTTGTGGTGGCTGAATTTGTTATGGGAGGTTGAATTGAGTTGAAATTTAAGGGAGGGGGTGGTTGTTTGTTACATAAAATTATGCATAAAGAAGAAGGAGAAATGAGGATGGGGGAAAGGAGAGACAATCATCAGGTCATAAGTTAAATATTATCAATAGAATGACCAACAAAATTATTTTGTCAATAACTTTCTTGGTCATTCTATCGGTAAAAATACCACATCATTGTACGATTTGCCTCTTTTTTAATCCCACTGTAATACCATTTGTAATATCATTGGTATGTACCAAAGGATTTTTACCGTCAGCATATTTAAAGATGTACTTTACCATCTAGTTAATTTCATTGGTAACACCGTCAATAAAACTTACACGTCATCGTACTGTTTGGCTTTTTTTATTCCTTATTTCCCACTGCAATTTCGTTTATGTTTACTGATGGATACATGGATGAAAAATTATATCGGCAAAGCTCACCATAATATATCGATAGAAAATTTTCGTCAGTGTTTCTATTTGTATTTACCAATTTTCTAGTAGTGTGTCCACTTGAACCTAGTATATGGTGGATCCAAAGATATTGGGTATGACAACTTGACAGATCCATGTTTGTTTGGACTTGGCTTGTAGCTGACCCAAGGATGTTGGGTCAGGCAGCTTGTCAATTAAATGTCCGCTTAAACTTAGCACATGGATGAGTTCAAGTATGTTAGACCTGAAAACGGGCATATTTATGTCATCTAAGCTTGATATTCTGTCAAGCTTGGGAATGTTAATTATGGATACAAGCTACAACCTTCCACCTTTTTATTAGATTGTTTTAGCAAAAAATGGAGGTTTTTTCACAAAACGTACAAAATTATTATGTTTGTTTTAAAAAATAAATTGAAGAAATTAAGAAATTAAATAAAAGACTTGGAAGAAATTATTACACGAGAAAAAGGAAGGTTAGAGTTACTCCTTTCTCCGGTCTTCATCATTCTCACCAAACAAAGAGAACATCCAATCCTTTTCCGTTTTTTAGGCAAGTTTATACGTCGTAAGGAATTGATAGGATTTGTACTTGTGTCATGGGCTGATGATGTTTTAATCAAGAAAATCTTAGGAGTGATCATATTTGTAGGTAAATAACGCAATATTTAGGTTCATTCCATTGTACTTGATGGAATTTTATGCTCATGCCTAACGGTGAAGGTGCTCGAACATGTAATATATATGTGTCTGATGATGCTTGGGATCCATATGGGGCTTTGTTTACATGGAAAGCTTTTGTGGATTCTTCTCTCACTAACATATGATTGCAAACCTCCTATTAAAATAAGTTCAAAAGAGAACTTTTATGGAACAAAACAACACTTTATATTCCATCAAGTATCATTGAGCACAAATGATGTATCTATTTGATTAAGACATGTTGATATGAGAGGAGAAGGAAGAAAATTTTAAAATCAAACCCAAGCAATCTCTCAAAAGCTAGCCAGAAGCAAACATTCTACAAGTCCCGGTTTTTTTACATATGTAAGAGAGAAAATGCTACTTTATGAGAATCATTTCTTCCACTCTCTTGAAAGGGCAGCTACTATATATATATATATATGATAGAATCATTGTGGGCACAACTTCCACTCTTTCAAGCTTTTTTAATTATTGATTATATTATTAATTATGTTCTAATTAATCACTCAAGCTAAAGCTTGATTAGACTGCCGTGGGGCCATAACTTTTCCGTGATTTAAAGTGCATTTGTCCTCAAACCCTTTTATGATTCGAAGATTGTAAGCAACCCACATGAATTTGCAGCTTGATTGACACCATTAATTAGTGTGAAAACATGTAATTAACACCTTGTAATGAATTATATATTATATATTACTGAAGGAACCGTTTCCATAGCTCGAAAGATTCTTAATCCCAAGACACAGTGATCGATCGGCAGGAAGATAACATAAACCAATCATGTATTGAAACCAAGCTGGTGAGTGCTGCTTTGCATTACCCCTAATGACAAAACACATTACATCCAATAAACATTGAGAAATTGGAAAGGAACATCAAATCAATATCATTTCAAACTTTAGTGTTCAATTTTATTAATATTTCTCAAATTCCTTTCTCCTAATTATAATATTTCAAGACCCTTAATTATTTTCCTTTTCAAGAAAACATTAATGATATCATGATTAATAACAAGCATATATACACATGCATTGGACATACTTCACTACTCAAGACTTTTTAGGGCATTTCTTCACTTTTTGAGGCGAGACACTGTGATTTTCCTTTAAAGAATGCTTGCATGGTTGTTTTATTTATGTATTTGCAAAGGTTTTCCCAGTAAACAACATGGGAATCATCTTTGAATAGCCGACCTAGGTTATTATCAAATGATGACCTATGTATTGCATCACCTTTAATTCCTTTTGGACCACGGTTTTCTGGATAATTTACTCTTGTGCCTTTCAGAGAGTCTTTGTTTAAAAAATAATTAAGTCATTGTAACCCATCACACCTTACAGCTAGCTAGCTCAAAAGGTATAAATCAAAATCAAATTAATCTATACAAAATGTTGAGGACACTAGCAATATATAAACTTCTTCTTGATACATATGGAGAGCCGGATCAATCAATAGTGAATGGCTTCACGCAGTACTGCACAATGAATGCTCCTGACTTTATTGAAGGTTTAAACCAATAAGATTCTTCATGCATGCTAAACTTAATCACAGCCCTTTTGGAAAGATATTAGGTCGTGATCCTCCTATACAACCGAGCATATTGAGTTCGAGGAGCTTTTTCCAATAAAAAAAACTATAATACTAGAACAAAGTGAAGAGAGGAGCATCGATCAAAGTCCATTGGGTTCAAAATACATACATTTACTATAGAAAATTCTTGAAAGTTGGAATCGAACATGATAAAATGCCATCATATATGCGAGTTCGTGTGTGTGTGTGTGGAAGGATTGGTCTTCGGGAAAATCATGAATCCTTAGACAAGAGAATTGTCCAAAAATTAATGCAAGTAAAGCCATGGCATGCTACCGATATCATAATTTAGATGTTCTAAGTTGCTTCAATCATTTCCCTCCCATTTTTGAATTCCCATACAACAAAAGCATTTGGCATTGCAAACCGCCCCACCAATGTTGCCATGCCAAACTACCATCACAAGGGATTGACTCGTTGAGCTATGGTTAAAAAAAATATGAAGTGAAAAAAAAAAAAAATCTCTTTAATGAGTGGAAGACACTGTGGCCACCAAAGAGATTAGTAGGAAGAACACAACAAAAGGCTAGCAAAAGGAACACATTAGTGGACAAAAGCTTGTTTTTAGATACACTTGATGAAATGGCTTACATGTGAGAGCAGAAAGATTAAAAAAGATAGTGCCCATCAAAGATAGGATTTAAAGATAGTAGGAGTTCATGTATATATAAATGAGAAAAAAAAAAAAAAAGGGTTTAACCCCCCAGCTTTTGCAGCCTCATTTTGTTAGTTTTTGGCCTCATTTTGAGCCATCCTTGCATGAAAATGTGCTTTCTTTCTTTATTTCTTGGTGCTAGCTTTGTTATTTAATATATATTGAAAGTAAAGAATCAAATCCTTGAAGCAAAATCAATTGAAAATGTTGTTGATAGGTGCTCATGTCACTCGACCTTGCTTCAAGACAGCAGGCCAAATCTCATGATTCACGTTCCAGAAGCTAGGAGAAAATTGCTTCAATTATGTTGGAATTTTAAATAATTATACAAAACAAAATGTCAAATTTAAACTCAGAATTAGAAAGAAATTCATGAACATACAAATTCTAATACATTTTAAAGAGAAGGAATCGGTATTGATTATACATGAAATTCCACGGCAGTCTTGACCTTTAACTCAAAATTAACTACCAGGTATGATTTTTTTTTAGAGAGAGAGAGAGAAGGATAACTCCTAAAAATCAACTCAGAGTTGATCTAATCAAACTCAACCGGTAGTCATCTAGTAAAATTTAGTTGAATTTTTTTTTAAATAATTTTTTTTCAAAAATAAAATAAAATCTGATATGTCTTTTGTGCTGGGCCAGCCCCAAATTAATATATAAGCTTGCATGCATTGATTTGGTTCTAAGGGATGTGAGAAAATACTCTGGATTTGAATGGTTTAGTAAAAATTGTAGAAGCCCAAATGTCTAGCACACATGAAATTGGTAATGAAAAGCCCAAGATCTTATGAGCCGAAAAATGTTGTTCAGATAGGCTTGAAGCCCAAGAAGGAAAATTGGGGTCCAAAATAGGACCAAAAAACAGCCAATCTTTGATGGAGGCTGAGCTCCTCCTTGCTCAAGAGAAACATAAATGAGCACCACCGGAGTAGTTGGGAATTGCCTGAACATCTTGCCAGAGTACATACGTTCAGATTATTTTGCTTTGGATAAACTATAATTGCCAGGCGTTGGAAGACTGATCCGGAAAAAGAGTTTAGGTTATTGAATTATTCGGTTAAGTATTCTTATTAAAAGCAATATTATTAAAAAAAAGTTATAATTTAAAAAAAGTTAATTGCATTTCAATTATTAAAAATATGCTTTCAACGCCTGAAGCAAATGTTGAAAAAAAAAAAAAAAAGTTTTGGTGTTAACTTGGCAATGTTAATCTGTCACTAAAAAACCGACAAGGTCCATTGATTTTAGTCAAATCAATGTTTTTTTATTTAAATTATAACACGACTTAAATTAAACTTCAAATAATAAATTTTTTTTAATTAACCTTTCGAGTTAGATCAAGCTGAATTTACTTCAACAACTATATGAAATCTCATGTTGTTTTTAGGTTCATTAATATTATTATTTTTATCCAAACAAGTTTTTATTTTTGAGTAATTAATATAATGGAATTCTTTATTTAAATTATAGTAAAATATTTAATTGAAAACTCAATTTAGTAGATAAATTTTCTCAAAGTATATAGCCAATTAGTTATCTACAATATTGATATTGACTAAGAGAAATAAAATATGAAAAACAAGAAGAAGAAGAAGCTAGGAGTAGTTCTGTTGTGTCTCTTCCAAAAGGAAATACAAATAACAATACTTTAAATTAAAAAATATATTAAAAAATTATTTAATACATTTAAAAGAGTAAGGTGTCAACTCATCTTCTATAGTCTATTACTATTCATATGAACAATAAAGGAGATAACCTTTCTTCCTTTTTTTTTTTTTTTTTTTTTTTCATTTTCCCTCTTTTTTGTTTTTGTTTTGCATTTTTGTTTCTTTTTTTATTGCATTTTCATCTTTTGTTTTGTCAATTTTATGTTTCAATATTTGTTTAATTTTTAATTTTTCTTGCTAATTTATTTTAATTTGCTTTATATAAGGTAATCACGATTTCAAACAAACATCCTGATATTTGGTTTTGTACTTGGTTTATGCTTAATTTTACAAACATTTATTTTTGTTATAGTATAATTAAGTAAAAATTGCTTCGGAAAAACCTGTTTGCACAAGGGATTGTACTTAAGTATTTATTGCTTAAGTAAAAATTACGAACATCTTATATATCAACATCTCAATATTAAAAAAAATATCATCCTAAATTTTTCTTTTTAAAACCAGACCATGCTTTTTACCAGCTATTTAAATTATCTTTGCATCTACCAAGTCGACGAGATTAAGTCGAAACAACTTTCAACTAGTTTAATTTTAAACCTAAACTAGACAAAGAAGTTAAATTGAAAAATTAACTCATTAGATTAAATTTAATAACTATATCAAATAATTTTCTATTGCCTAAATATTTTTTATATTTAAATTTTTTTTATTCAAGCCGTAACACAGTATAACACTGATATCTAATATAAATTTAAATAAATTTTAGGTTTGTTCGGCTCATTATTCTATAGAACTAATAAAATATTAGGAAAATAAGTAATTATAGGTTTTTCCTTATCTAAAATTATTTCACAGTTGAGCAAAGAAAATTCATTGCATGGTTGAAGGTTGAAGACCGCCAAAGTGTAGTATAAATAGGACCACTCATGCCTCAAGTTCTCTGACGAACTTGATCAGCCGAAACCTAAAAAAAATTAAGTTTTTAATTAAAATTAGAATAAAATTGACTTGGTTAAATCTAGTTAACTCAGCTAGTCAAACCACAACCTAATTTGATTTTATTTAAACACAAAATTTAAAAAAAAACAAAATAATTTTATCTTTTTTAAAAAAAAAAACCTTAAAATAGCATAGGTTCATCTAGGTTAACACATACATCTTAGATAAGGTGCGAAGTTTATTAACTTTGCTTTTAAAGGACATCAATCTCTGTCTCTCTTACACTATTTTCTCACGGTCTCACCCACAAACGAGGGAGGGAGGGCATTAATCTTAGATAAATCATTAAAACCATAAATCAAGGTAAGATATGGATCA
Organism: Populus alba; assembly: GCF_005239225.2. NCBI lineage: Eukaryota > Viridiplantae > Streptophyta > Magnoliopsida > Malpighiales > Salicaceae > Populus > Populus alba. The sequence goes on from NC_133289.1 coordinate 22,055,642, forward strand.
TAGCATCACCATATTTATTGATTAATAATTGAAATGCAATTATGCAAGGAACAAGGGTGGGTGGTGAAGCAACTTGAGGTCCAATACTGGTCTAGTCCAACACGAGCCGCCCTGGTCCCAAGTCCAGGCCACTTTGTGGTGATGTCTCCTCCTGGCAATAATTAATAGCTCGCACTATTAGGAGGTGGTTTGGCGTTAGGGTTTTCAATTCAATTGAGCCAGGTAACTGGATGTGGTGTACTATTTTGTTGAGTTCCTCAGTCAATGGAAGGACAGAATATTGCAAATACCGCACGTTATTGAAGTTAAAATTCAGTCACATTAATTAATACTAGCTGGGACAGGTGAAACTAAAACGTAAATGATAGCGTCTAGAACATTATTTATTGGTATGGTTGTGTCAATTGATTTGTTTTTTAAAAGTATTTTTTAATTTAAAATATATTTTTTATATTAATATATTAAAATCATCTAAAAATATTTAAAAAACATCAATTTAATTTATTTTAAACAAAAATAATTTGAAAAACGAGTTGTGATGCAAAAAGAAGAACTTACGAACATTTTGAATAATATAATCATGGAAGATGGGCAGTCTCTACCCCTCTACTTCCCCCATTAATATGGTGGTTGCTTGTTAAAATCAAGCTAAAAGTCTATGCAAATAAGACTGCTCCACATCATTTTTTTTTAATGCAATGAACATCAACCGACAATGACGTCCAAAACACGACGAGCCATTCTGTCTCCATGTTTGCAGAGAGTGAGTTTACATTTCCAAAAGCAAAATCTAAACCAATTATCACTCGCTGATTTCTTCTTGTAATCTTCACCCTCACACGAAGAGTCCATCGCCTCTTGTTCTTGTTACATCTGTCACGTTTGCATTTAAGTGAGTGGCCCAGGGGCAGTTGCAAGTTATTAAGCTGGCTAGCTGCCAAGGTAGGTGACGAGTTCCTTCAAACTGAAGCAGCCTCCTTGGTCCTCAGAAATCTCTCTATAAATTTTGCAAACAACGTGCTATCTCCTACAATATCAGCGCTTAGCTTTCTGTTCTTTTCTCTCATTGTAATACCTACCTAGTTTTCTGTTGCACGATTAAGAGACTAAAAATGGAGTTCCATCTTACACACATTCTTGCTTTCCTTTCTGTACGCTTCTGAATCTTCACTTGTTTTAACACATTAGAGATTCGTGTTTCGGATGGTTTTCTCTGTTTCCAGTTCTACACTTACTTTCCTATTTATTATCTAATGAAAGTCTGTATTTACCTTTATTTATTGCAGTTTGCACTTGTGGCAAGCCACGCTGCCTTGCCACCTGAACTTTACTGGAACTCTGTGCTGCCTAACACTCCTATGCCAAAATCTGTCAGAGATCTTCTACACCCAGGTGAGAATTTAAGAACAGAACTACTCTCTAACGAACTCTTGTTTTTTTTTTTTTGGCAACACTCTTTAATAACTTGAATGAAACTTCTGCTAGCTTTTTTTGCTGTGTCTAAGGTAAAGCAAAGCACTTCTAATTGATGTCACTAAAATTGCAGACTTGGTGGAAGACAAAAGCACTTCTGTTGCTGTAGGGAAGGGTGGTGTAAATGTTGATGCAGGAAAAGGGAAGCCAGGGGGCACTGCTGTTAATGTAGGAAAGGGTGGTGTGAATGTTGATGCAGGGAAAGGAAAGCCTGGAGGAACCAATGTAAATGTAGGAAAGGGTGGTGTGAATGTTGATGCTGGGAAAGGAAAGCCAGGGAAGAGAACCGATGCTGGTGTTGGCAAAGGCGGAGTATCTGTGCGCGCAGGGCACAAGGGCAAGCCCGTAATTGTTGGGGTACGCCCAGGGCCAGGCCCGTTCAGCTACGTTTATGCTGCAACTGAGACTCAACTCCATGATGACCCAACTGTAGCCCTTTTTTTCTTGGAGAAAGACATGCATCCAGGCAAAATTATGAACATGCAATTCACTGAAAACACTAACACAGCAACTTTCTTACCACGTCAAGTTGCCGATTCAATACCCTTTTCATCTGACAAATTGCCAGAAATCTACAGTGAGTTTTCAGTGAAACCTGGATCAATGGAAGCTGCGGAGATGGAGAATACAATCAAGGAATGTGAAAGCCCTGGAATTAAAGGAGAGGAGAAATACTGCGCGACCTCACTAGAGTCAATGATTGACTTCAGCACTTCCAAATTAGGAAAGAAAGTTCTGGCAATCTCCACAGAAGTGGACAACCAAACCAAGATGCAGAAGTATACAATTAAGACCGGAGTAAAGAAGATGGCAGGAGACAAGTCTGTAGTGTGCCACAAGCAGAACTATGCATATTCCGTCTTCTACTGCCATGCAACGCAAACCACGAGGGCTTACACGGTTCCCTTGGAGGGTGATGATGGAACAAAGGCTAAAGCTGTAGCAGTGTGCCACACAGATACGTCAGCATGGAACCCAAAGCATTTGGCTTTCCAGGTGCTCAACGTTAAGCCAGGAACTGTACCAGTCTGCCATTTCCTTCCTCAGGATCATGTTGTGTGGGTTTCCAACTAGAAGTTTGCAATCTGCAGTCCTGTCATTTCCTTCTCATCAGTCAACAGTATAGTTGAAACTGGAATGTTATTAAGTTATGATCTATTTGTTTTTATAATAATAATGTACCTAAAAACGCACTATATATGTGTTCAATGTGATTTGTAGGATTCAATGTATTTTATTATTAGCTTTTATGGCTCTTGTTCTTCCCTGGATTGTGGAGGTATAAGTATTTCTACTTCTTCATTAATTCAGCTGTCTCTATTATAAAAAGCTAAATAGATCAATAAGAAATAATAAAATTGTTTTTAGTATTTAGCTGTAGCTCTATTATTTATCTTTTCAATTCCTCTTTTTTATTTGTTTTTGTATTTATTTCCAACAAATTTAGTATCAGAGCTATAATTTTTTACTCTTTCTTGTATTATAAAAAGCTGAATAGAACAACAAGCAATTTGAGCTTGTTTGACAGTATGGTTGTGGTTGCTTTTCAAATAACTTTTCATACCAAAATACATGCCAAAGATGTTTTTTAATTTTTTAAAAATAATTTTTGACATCAACACATCAAAATGATTTGAAAACACTAAAAACATATTAATTTGAAGTTAATAAAAAAATAAAAAAATTTCAAATTTTTTCAAAAACGCTTTTGAAATGCAGAAATAAACAACAAGCCCTAAAATTGCTTCTAGTATTGAGCTGCAGCTCTACTATTTATCCTTTCAATTCCTTCTTATTTGTTTCTGCTTTTATTTTCAACATATTTAATATCAGAGCTATTTGGTTTTTATGGCTTCTTCATCTAGCATTTTTATCACAACAGAGAGCCATGAAACTCATATGGAAGAGCAGGAGAAAGTCAAAATCACAACAGAGGCAGAAGTAGGAGCAAAGGAAGAGGAAGAGCGAATTTTCAACCAAGAGTAGGCAGTCATTCCTGTTGCTCTATTTGCAAGGGAACTAGCCATGAAACTCGAGATTGTTTCTTTAAGTATACCAAATGTAAAAATTCCATTCATTCTGTTAAAAACTGCTGACATAAAGATAAGGAAAATGGCTATGAAGAGAACAAGAGCCGTAAAAGCAAATAATGAATAAATACATTGAATCATTACAAATTACATTCAACACTTCCTTTTAATTTGTAATCTTCAAAAACTCTTTGAATTACTGAAACTTCTTAGCTAGAACAGTTTTTGTGATAATATTTTTGGAGATTGAATCATCTTATACAGGTTCTTCGTTGGTAAAAAGAATTGAATCCAAATTGATCAAAGCTCTTGAATCTCTTAAGAGGTGGCTCGTGGCTTGGCAATCACAACCTTCATGTTTGAATTTTGGCTTCTAGTTTGTTGGTTTATCATGAAGTTTACAACATGTTACCTATGTCCATGGTTTTTTTAAATGATCATATCATGGTGATCTTATGTCCATCACGGTTCTTTCATATGCCATGGGTTAAAAACAACACTTCTTGTCATGCTTGACTTTAGAAGAAAAAAACTTCTCAAATAGATAGCAGTAGATTCCTGTTAGGAATATGCCATCGAAGCTCATCCAAACTCTTGTTCAAACCAGCTAAGAACATGTAAGCAATACTTTTAAGCAAGGTTGTCAATTCCATTCCAGTAAGTGTTTCGCTTTTTCAATTGGAATGGTATGTTTCAGTTTCGGAGTGTTTTGGCGTGCCGTTTCGTGGTTGTACTGTTCATATATATATATATATATATTCAACAAACATAATTCAAATTCAAGATAAATTAATTATAAATTATGCAATACAAACACAATGTCAAACAAATGTAATTTCAAAATTTAAAATATTTCTAAATAGTCAAGATTAAATAGATCTTTAACTTAAAGTAATTCAACTTAAATAAAATATCAAAATATTATGAAAGTAAAATGTTTTAACAAAAATATTTTAAATATAAAGTTAGGTCAATGTTATCAAGTGGCTAATGGAATCTAAAGCATCCCTTGTTTTACTCAAATTCCTACAAAGTATAAACATAAAAAAAAAAAAAAAACATGAATATATACCATATATATTAGTGATAAATCTAATTTTAAAAAATCAATATTATTTTTAATAAAAATAGTAATAATAATTTTCAACATTATTATTAATATCATTGCTATTGAAAATAGTAATGAAAAAGAGCTTTTTATAATCGGGTGGTTTAATTAATGAAATTAAGTAAAGTTCAATTTGATTCGATGACTTTTCAAGAGCGAAACGAACGGAACGAAATTGCCACCTTGCTTTTAAGATACAGATGATAAGCATAAAAACATAAGCTGCAAAAAAGTCGTGGGATTGGAAAGTGTGCCATACCTAATAGCTCGTCCTACAACCTGTGCAATCACCATGTCAATGAAGTTGGTTGACTTTAAAAAAAGTTGGTTGACTTTGTAGCTCATTTATATGATGAATTTATTACTTGGGGACATAAAGCCTTCAGTTATTCCAAACATAGTGTCATTTGGATGAAGACAGCAACCAGACTGCAAGATAAAAAATCAAGACAAATTTCAGATAAAAGTAAGGGAGGAGTGGCCCCACATGCTGGTTACAGATACAAAGAATCAAATCCACCTGAAATATTGCTTGCATTAATAGGACCCTTCTCACAAGTACTGTCCATATTATTCCTACTTCAATTTTCTCTGGTATCAATGATCCTGTCATTGTTCTCAGTTCCATCATCATTCTGTCCTAACCTAATTGGACAGAGAGGATTGTGCCTTTGCATTATTCTTATGATCGCCATTCTGTCCTAATTGGACAGGGTACTGTAGAATTTTCAGCACCAGCGTTGAATTGAATCAGACCATTTGAGCTTCCTTCTGCAGCAATTACCAATCCAACGCTGACTCTGTTTGTTAATTTGTGTTATCCAGTTCCCAGAGTAACTTTACCAGAATTCTTGCTACCTTCTATGAACAGCATATATGAAGTGTGATCTCTTTGGTCCTAATGCAAAACAATAATGGAATCATCCCCAAACAAGGTACCTGCAGTTCCTTGCTCAACAAGATTTTCAGGAGCGTTGGATAATAAAGGCGGAGAAAACTGCGGAACACTGAATCCGAGTGATTTGAAAGCTGCGAAAGCAAAAACCCTGCCTCTTCTGCTTTGTCCATTACAATTTTGTGCGCACCATTCTTGATTTTCTTTGCAATTCCCTATTGCATGCGTCTTTGTGACCCTCTGCAGCCATTTCATCAACTTGTCTAAGTCACAATAAATCCAAATATTTGATAAATGAATCTATAAATGCATGCTACACAACAGAGACAACAATTACAGAAGGCAGGCCAGTAGGACACACAAATTCTCTATCAGAAGGCATGTACTAGGCACATTATGGTACATGTCAGAAAAGTTCCATTACAAGTATGTTATTAAGCATGAGGTACTTAGCTTTAGATCAGAAATCCATGGATGAATAACGACTAAGAATGAAACCCTACCCCCAAAATTCTAGGCACCAAAACCTAAAAACTACATGTTAAACCATAAAATCCTAAACCCACAAACCTATGCTGAATATACAACCACAAACTCTGAAAACAAACATTCACACAATCTGAACCAAGAATTTGTTTCTTATACACCATCAAGAAACATACAGTTTTCCTCTCTAAGAAACCCGTCAGTTATTAATTAATAAGCCTAAAGCATGCAAGAATTTTCTAGAATTTGTTGTCGCTTGGCATGATGGTCATATAACTGTGATTCTTTCTTCCCAACATAAAAAGTATCGAACCTCTCAAAGTAGGAAAAAAATATGTGATAAATGAATTCTGTAACAGTCACAAAATTATCTCAGATAAAAGCAGAAATCACATGTAGCTTACACTAAGGGAAGTCTTTGGTTAGGACATTTAAAATTTCTAAGCTCACCTTGTGCAGTCCATGATGAAGATTCAGTAAGTGCTTTGCCTATTTCGGGATTAGATGCTTCAGCTATAGCTTGAGGTGAACGCAACCCTGCTTTATAGAGTTTCCTTGCTCAAGAACCTTACAAATGAAATAATGAAAATAATGGTTATCTCTGGAGTATTAACCAGGAACTTTGAAACATCAACAAAATGACACGTAACTATTATGACTTTGTGTTGAGGAATCAATGTCCTTAACATATGGAATGTTAGCCAGCTCCACAATCTCTGCTCACTCCAAATGAAACACAATTTTGGAACTTCACAACCAGGCCCTCGAGATCATGGCATCCAAGTATTTAACAAAACCACAGATGCAAACCTTCCAGCATTTTCTTGTAATTAAGGATTGAACCATGCCTCTAGCAACTTTAAAAGTTTCACAAACCTCGGGTACCGTGCTTCCTTTATGCCAGAATTTAAATAATGTTTATTCAGCAAAGCAGGGAAACGGGAAAAAAAGAAGAAGAAGAAGAAACAGCATGTATTAGAAAGCAAAAGCGACCACAACCCATGATAAAGAAATATTAGGTATCATATCCAGGTAACCATGAGAAAAACTAAGCAGACTACTGGATAAATATACTTTTTCTGGATGAAAAAAGTAGCCAAGAATGCATATTCTTAATGCATGCAATGTACACGTAGTATTTTATGCCAACGCACACGAAACAAACACGAAAGATCGATGAGCTCAAAAAGATGTGGATATAGAAGACTATACTTGGTTCACTAAGTCAGTGTTGCTAATCAGATTGAAGGAAAGAAAGGAAAAGGATGAAACACCTGCACAAGTCTTGACAAGATGATCAGAGCAACATGAAATCGATCTTTTGCTCACCCTAATTGTCTGTTCATCTGAAGTCACACTTTTGTTGATAACCCCAGATCGGTTTTCATACTTGCTAGCACACAAGCCTTTCGTATATATTATCTATTGATCTGTTTAATTAAATTGAACATATGTGCTCCATGTGCCATCCGCATCAAAAATGTTTCTGAAACTCCAACTCGATTTCCAACAGACTTCATACCATTAAATTGGAAAAGAAAAAGGTGAGATATTTAAAGCATTATTAAAAAAGTCAGAGAAAAGATCAATTGACCGTGAAAATCTATAGTAACCAGTAACCAAGCCTATGTGTTGAACTTGTATTGCTTTCAAGCATTAGAATGCTAGCTAAGAAGCTCCATAAAAGTTACAACTTCACTCCAACAAAAGGATGGTGTATATTTTTATGACCCAACTGATAATACTAATAAGATTCATCAGTAGAAGAAACTACTTTATGATAAAAAAAAATATCTCAAATCAGCAGCTTGGAAGACATGATTTACCGTCGAATGCTGGGTGTGCACTGTTTATAGGAAAATCAAAAGGTTACGCATCATTTTTGTTGCTCTAAGTAAGAATATGATTTCTCTTAATTCTGCTTGGGGACTTGGTGAGATAATTAGTAAATTCAAGCATGTTTGTTAACTTTACGAATGTCATCAGAACTTTAAGAGTTTAAAATATTTCCCCAAGTGTAAATAGAGTGTTGGTTCAAACTGTGAAGTCTCCTTGACAATTATCAAAGGGAAAATGAGTTAACTAACTAAAAAGCATCTAATGAAAAAACCGTATTCTCCTCCAGCTTCTTCCTTCGCCGCCTTGGAATTAAACTCTCAGCCACAAGACGACGCCATCCAAAATCCGCCATTATCCATGCGCCGCCTCTAACTCTCTTTTTTTAAAATCTTATTTAGCAAATGACCCTATCATCCCCAATGAAACTCAAGAATTACAAAATAATAAATTCTAGAAGATTAAAGTTCTAAATCGAAGGGCAAACTTTTTTAATTTGAAGGGCAATGGTATAATTTAACTATGTTTAAATCAAGCAAAATATCAAAAAGCCCTTGAATAATATTTTTTTTAGCCTAAGTTAAATTAATAATTTTACTCTTTAAAAAAAATAAAACGAAGCCATAATAATTTTTTATTTCAATAAATTATGAAGCATACAAAAATGGAAATTAATAATTAATTTTTTTGATAATGAACAATAGTTTTGAAGATTTCAAAATGGAAAGGCGAGCAAATAATTGAAAAAAAAAATTGGTATTATTTTTTTTAATTATTTCAACTTGAGATCTAGTGAACCAAGACTCTGGCCTAGATCAAGTTAAAAATATTTGATTAGATCTAATTGAGCCGGTCAAATTCAATTTGACTTTTTTATTTTTTAAATAACATTGCTTTGAATTTTATTTTTTTAAAAAAAAAAACTCCTGTGGATTTAACAACTCAGCATTATAGTGTCAATATCAAAAAATTTAAATCATGAAAATCTAAGTGAAATATTACCAAACGTATAGGGACTAAAGTATAAATCACGTAGCTCTTTCAATTACTAGCTGTGAGGCACCAGGCAGGAGCCCGTTCATGTTCTGGCGCCTGCATCAAATCAAACCACCAAACTAGAATAAAAAAAGAAAATAAAACAGAGAAAAATCGAAAATAAAATCAAGCGCGTTTTCGCTAGGGTTTTCAGTTTTCACAGAGAAACGAAAACCACTCTCTCTCTCCCAGTCTCCTTCTTCTTCTTCAAGTTTTTTTCCCGGCGAATTCCTTGTCTGATTTGTCACCATCACTGCGCTTTTGAGCGAGAAGACGCCTTACTTCGTGTGCTAAACAGCACCACTTGCTTTCCCTGGAACATACAATACACAGTTGGACTTCAGGTTCCGTTTCCTTTTGAAAATCTTTCGATGATCACGTAATCTGGAGTTCGAGAAAAGCACATGGTTCGTTTTTTGTCGATATCATTTTGTTTCACATGAATTTAGTCGACGATTTTTATTTTATGTATGTGGAAGGAGTTTTTTTTTTTTACTTTATTTTCTGTTCATATACATGAATATAGTGTTATTTTGCATACTTTTGCTCTTGTTTTGGTGCCAAGCTTGTTTAATTATACATAAATACAGAGTGTTACTGTGGCATTAGTATGCCATTATAAATTTAGGGTTTCTAGGGTTAATTTTTGTTTTGATAATGTAAAAAATCACAGAACACTTAGGTATTTTACAATGCTGCTGTTTTTTATACCATAACAGCATTTCATTTCATCAAAAGAAGGGGGCAAAACCCTAAGATTGATTTTGGAAAAAAAAAAAGAAAAAAAAGGGAGGGTTGCGGCATTCATGAGTAGATAGTTAAGTTGCTGATAGCTTACAGTTGAAAGTGAAATGTTATTTACCCGTAAAATTGCAATTATGTGTTATAATCTCTGTCAAAGTTTTTGTGTCTTCAGAATGCTTAGATTTTTAGTTAGATAAGCTAATAAACCAATTTATGCATCATCACGGGGCTAACTAACTCTGCATGATTAATCTTGATGAATAAACTACCTGTGGATTGTGAATGCTAATACATTATGCGTGTGTTTATAGATGTCACTTGATTGGTATTTACGTATAGGACTAGCTATTTACTGGTTCCACCTTAGTAAGGTTTGGTTTAGAAATAATTCAAGTGTTTTTACCTCCTATTGTCCTCATGACGATCTATTTAAATTACTTTAGCTATCTTCTGATGTTGCTCTAACTTTCTTGCTTATTTCTGAAATGTTTTTCCCCTTTTCTGCTTTTTTTTTTTTTTTTCCAGCTTGGTTCTACACGTTTTACTGAATTCAAAAATCTGGAATATCCTGTTATTTGAGTATGGTAGAAGCAAAAAAAGTTGAGAACATTGAATTTAAGTGGGGTAAACAGAGAGGAGTTGGTGGGAAAAAGAAAGATGTAAAATTTTATGAATCTTTCTCCTATGATCATGTGGAGTATGCTCTATATGATTCTGTTTACATGTACGAGGAAGGTGAGACAGAGCCTTATATTGCGAAGCTCATGAAGATATGGGAGAATGCTGACAAGACAAAGAAAGTGAAGGTTCTATGGTTTTTCTGTCCTCGTGAGATTTCCAATTATCTTGGAGATGAGAAGACTCCTGAGAATGAATTGTTTTTGGCATCTGGTGAAGGTGTAGGCAGCACAAATGTTAATCCTTTGGTAATTAATTTTAAATTATAACTTCCTTTAATATAACTCTTGGCTTGTTGTTAGTGACTTATTATATGACTTTAATGACATATTGTTTGGTAATTAATTTTAAACTATAACTTCCTTTAATATAACTTTTGGCTTGTTGGTAGTGACTTATTATGACTTTAATGACATTGTTTGGATGACATATAGTTCTTGCTGGGGGAGTGGGGAAGCCTAGTGTAAATTTTGCAATACAATTGATATTGGAATAACATTATGTTTAATACATTAGAACGAACACATATAAATATGTGCTGTGTGTTAAAGTTGTACAAGGAGTGCTTTCATAACAGCATACTCATCTGGTAACCTCACAAGTGCTAAACTAAGCTGAATGGGTCTCATAGCGCAAAATAAAAACTGAAAACCAGAGGGCTGTATATTTGCAAAGAGAGAAAAAATAGGGTGCCATAAGTTAGCAAAAGTAGCAGCCAGGCATGCTTTTAATTTTCTTTAAATTTTCTGGACCCTTTGTTGCTCGGATTCATCATTTACCTTGGTGGTATCAGTGTCAACATAACATAAAACACACACTGGTCGATTATCTGTATTGGACTTGTGAAAAACTTCAGGCATGACATCTTTGAGGGGCCTTGCCTGCTCTCACCATGAGGGGGAGAGAGAGAAAAGGCACCATCAGTTATTTTTTTAACTTTAGGTTTCTTTGATTATGTTGGACATACAGCAGTCCTCTGTTTTTTGTTTGGATTGTATTACTTAGGTTCTTTGGGCCTTTTCAAGGAAAATAACCCAATGTGTTCTTAAAAAAATTGTATTGTTTTCAATACTTACACTTTTAATTACTTCTGTTTTATTCTTAATTCATAGTCAAATCTTCAAGAGGTCCTTCTAGTATGTTATGTGGTCCACTGACAATCATGCATATAAACTTTAATGCTTTTGAAAAGAAATGAAACATTGTTATTTCTTAGTGCCTTGAAACATTGATTTGATTTTTTTTACTGAAATTTAGAAATCTTCTTGCTGGACTTCAACTTCTTATTGTTTTTTGAAATGGAAACATAGCTGGTGCTTTTGAGGTACTAGTAGTCATCTTAATTTCTCATGCATCAAACCAGGAAGCAATTGCTGGAAAATGCAATGTGGTATGCAGTTCAAAGGATAGTAGGAATCGGCAACCATCAGATGAAGAACTTCAAGAGGCTGACTTTGTTTTTTATCGTACATTTGATGTTGGGAACTGTAGGATCTTGGATAAGATAGATGACAAAATTGCTGGGATTGAAGGTATGTGCTTTTTTGCCTTCAATTCTCCTGTACTCTTATCTGATCAGTTGCTGGATGCTCATTGAATTCTGTATGTTTGCTGTGTCTTCAATTGCTGCAGTGAAGTTCTTATTGAACAGAGTGGGTAATCAGAGTTCCAGTGGTGTTCCAAAACTTGATTCAAACAAGAAAGTAAGTGGAAATATTGTGGCTACTAATGACACGAGGATTTTGACCAGGACAGAATCTTATCTTGGAGAGAAGGCTACTTCTAGTTCACGTGTAGAGTTTAATGAAGTGACTAAATTAAATGATCGGCTGGTAGATAATTCTGGTGAGATGGCAAGTTCAAGCTCTAAAGTTGAGCAAATTTCAGACATAAAACCTTCATTGGCCAACCAGAAATCTTCACCAGGAGAAAATTCTGCATCTAATTTAGGGTTAGGTGAAATGACTAAAGATAATAAAAAGGAAGGCATACCAAGTGACATCATCGCTTCAAGTTCTAAAGATTATGTTGGCTGGAGTGAAAGTAAAGTTGATAAAGTCTTTGCTTATCAGGTTCTAGTTGAAGAGAAAGTAAAAGTTGCCAAAGACTCTGGTGACTTAGATGACCGACCATCTAAGAAAGCAAAGCTTGATGATTTGGCAAAAGCATCTTATGATAACAAGGTGACAGGTGTGCAGAAAGTAAGTCATGATTCCAATGGCAGCAACTCCAAGTCTGTAGCCCAAACAACCCCTGCTTCTGAATATAAATCAAAATCTAATCCCACTAAAGATCATCATGAAAACAACAGCGGCCTTTCCAAGAGGCCAAAGCCTGATGAGAAGCTTACTAGACTTGCTAATGGCAAGTTTCCTGAAGCATCTCTAAGACAGCCTTCAGAGGAGGGCAGTAAAACTAACTGCCAAATACGGGAAGTCACTCGCAGGCCAGAAGCTGTAAGTTGCATTGCCAGGAGTCTTTTTTTACCTTTATTTATTAATGTCTTTTGTTGAATAGCCTTTGTGTTGCACTACCATTTACTTAGCAGCAATACTTTCTATTAAGAAAAATTAACACAAAAGTGAAGGACTGGAAGGATAGGAGAGGGTAAGAGTACTAATGTTGAACGAAGAAAAGATGGAAGATGAAAAAAGGGTGGTTTTTAGACAAATTATAAACTATATATGTTTGTGATTTGGATTACAGCAACAGGAATGATGTGTTCAAGCCTCATTGATTTCCTGAATTCCTTCATTTTTAGCTCATCGATGTCTTATACTCCCTGCTTTTTATTGTGCTCATTGATCTCTTATAGTGCTTGTTTTGTTGTTGTTGATGAGAAACTTTTGGTGAAAATGATATTTAATACTTGCATCTTTGATATTGATATGTTGACAGGATAGAAGCAAGTGGTTTAGGGGACTTGTAAGTATTCTTTCTCAATCTTGCTGTGTTTCCTGATTTCAAGTGATTTATTAATCTCAATTAACTAAGTATTTATTGTTGACATTTTGCTTTCAAAAACTCTAAAGGACCAATGAAACAATGTTGTTTAATCAACATTTGCCGATACTCTTTAAAGATGTAGGATTCAATGCCCATTGGCCACAAAATCTGATGTTGGCCGCATGCTCATCCTGGAGTCATATGGGCTGTCCCATATAGGGAGGCTCTAGCCCTGGGGATGGGCTAGTTGGGCCAAAGACCCATCATAAAAACAAAGAGTGATTTTTAACGCAGGCACTGTCGCAGAATGTTGATGTCATTAGAAACAAGTGAAAATGGGACCCATTAGACTAATTTTTGAATTGCCTTGTATATTCCTACCAGCCATGGGAAGAAAGAATGCTAACTGCTCACGAGCAAGAAACTCTTGTCCTGCTACAGAATCTGGATCCGTCTTATACTTCAGCAGAAGTAGAGGTGATTCTAATTCTAGAATACATTTTCTTTACTAGTTTTATGTTCTTCATTCATTTGTGCTTCACATCACAACTGCATTGTAGTAAAACACTTCCTGTGTAGTTTTCCTACAGTATATGCTTGCTATCATTATTTTCTTTCATGTTCCATGTAGTGGTTGCTGCCCGGTACTGTTCCTTAGATTGTGTTGAGGCTCATAATTTAATTGCTATGGATCAGGATATCATTTGGCATGCCTTCAAGCAAAGTTGCACTGTGAAGATGATTCAAAGGACTGCACTTGCCAGCCCTCACTCTGGTACAAATGAAAGTGGCCAATCACTCGTTAAATATCATAAATTTGTTAAGCAAGCACAGTTTTCTTTTGTGTTCATATGTGTGTGTGTTGGGGGAGGGGTGTTGTTCTGTACATGGTCCCTTCTGTTGTAAAAAGAATTACCTATTACTGGACTTTGATTTTTTGAGTTGTTTATGCTACAGGTCAGGCTTTTGTTATATTCCAAAAAAGGGAAGTAGCAGAGATGGCAGTTGCAAAATTAGATGAAGGTTGTTTAATGCTATCAAATGGGAGGTATGGTTTCACCCTATTTTAGCACCGGTGCACATCAATTAAATATTTCCTGCTCAGAGGTTATACTTTACCAGTAGAAATTCCGGCCAAAGCCTTCCAGTTTTATCAATATTATTGCCCCCCTCAACTGAAAAATTATGAAGTCAAGCCCCAAACTATCTTGCATGTTAGTACTTGGGACAATAGAGCATCTCCCTCGTGGCCTCTATACTTTCCCCCCCAGTCATCTATTGTTTTCCCTTTCTCATGTTGAGATTGTAGCCCTTTTGCCTGGCTAACCTTGTTTTACAGTATGGCATTGTACTGCATCAATGTGTTGCTGCTCAGTTTGCACTGTTCCACATGGGTAAAGATGATCAGCTGGTAGATAATGCTGCTGCTTATCCTTCTATTCATATTCATTTTTGCAGGCCTGTGGTTGGCAGCATCGCTGCTCCTTGTTTCCCAGGAAAGCAGTCAACCTTTTTTGGTCATCTTGTTATCAATAAACTTAGAACCCACAAGCAGCGTGAGATGGTACATTTTATTCATGCTTTAACCATGCTTGCACACACTGCAGACAATACTCAGGTGGATAAACTTTTGTTTTGTTGCTCCCCCGCCTGTTGTGATTAAATTATGTTTTCTGCTCAGAAAGAAGCAGTATCTACTTCACATTGTTCTCAGCCCAATACACTTGAGTATGAAATGGCAATGGATTGGTGCCTACTACAAGAAAGATCAGATCTAGCTTTGAGAAAGCTACGCCAGGTCTCTATAATTAATTCAACTAATGCTCTTGATTTGATAATCTCTGGGTTTTTAATATCAGCTAGAATGCTGTCATTTTTTTATTTCTGTTTAGTATTGTTTTTTGTTTTCTTTGTTGAATTGGGTATGTTGATTCTTTTTCCAGCAACAAAGGCAAGAGTTGAGAAAACTTTGGGTTACTTTGAAGTGTAAATGAACTGTACTGTTCTCAGTGTAGTAGCTCTTCTGGACACTTTTTGGAGAAAAGGGCAGGCTAAAAGAATTGCTCCTTTTGGGTAAGCACTTCCAACACAGAAACATTGTGCCTTCCAGCTATCCTTTTAGTTCATGTGAATATATAGGACCATTTGTAAGTTTTCAGACCTTGCTCATGAATTTTTAATTTTCCATTTTCAAAAAAAAATTAAAAAAATATATACTCTTTTAGAGGCGAGTCCCTAGATGGACTTAAATTCCGTCAATCATCAGAAGTCAAAGGGGAGAGCTTGTGCTGTCTGGGTTTGTCTCTATTAATGAGTTTGGTGGCACTTCCTTTCATCAACTTCTGTATGTGTTGGACTCGCTTCCTTGCCCACCTCCACAGTCATAGCTCAAGTCTTATTCAATTGCATGTCCACAAATATGCAAGTTTGTAGCAGGAAAAACATTGAAAAATCCCCCCCCCCCAAGCTCTTTTCTTTAGTTCCTGTATGTTATTGATCATTGCATTTGACAAGGGTGATTATTGAATTCTGAAATGCTTTTCTTGGTGATCTATTTTCAGAATAGAAGGAATGTATATGTAGAAAGCCGGAGCTCCACTGATTAGATAACAAGACACTATTTTTGTTGGGCGGCAGTATATACGTCAGGTGGATCAGATTTTGGGCGGGCGTCGTTAGAACTTGGAGATCAGGTCCTTTTCACATCTACTTGGCTGGCTGATTCATCTGGTTGGACTACGTATGGCTGATGTAAATATAATCCATTCGATTAGTTACCTTTACCAGCCAGGAGTTTTGTAAGTTTCTCCTGCCGTTTTTTCTCTGGCGGCTGGATTTCACGGTGGTAAAGTCGTGTTTGAGAAGGTGATAAAAGTTGATTTTTAAAGTATTTTTTTATTTAAAAATGTATTAAAATAATATTTTTTTATTTTTAAAATTTTATTTTTAATATTAATATATTAAAATAATTTAAAAATACTAAAACTATAAAATAACAATAAAAAAAAAAAAAAAAAAACAGTTTCAACCCAATGTAAGTCTTCTTTCCACTTTCATGCTGGGTGCAGGTCACTCATTTTAAGAAAAAGAAAAAAAATTGATGTATAGTTCAAGTATTTTAAAATATATAATTTAAATAAAAATTTATATATGATTTAAGCATTTTAAAATATATTATTTAAGCATCTAATTTTGCAAAATGTTTTATAAATAACAATATTTTTGCAATATCATTTAATTGTTTTAATTATCGCCATTTTTATTACTTCCTTTAATGATGTCGTCGATCGACGCCATCGCTACCTTTACTTTCAGTTTCACCTTCTCTTACCTTAATTTCTATCGCTACTACAGCGATTAAACACGCACGCATCATGTAGGTTAATGAGAATATCAGAAGCCAAAACAGCATCAAGCATTGCAAAAGAAAAGAAAGAAATCTAATCTTAGCATTGATCAAACAAACTCGGTAGCTAGCACAGCACTAACTGAAGGGATTTTCACCTAATCTCACCGATCAAACAAATTGCAGCTGAAGGGGGCATGCTTGTGATTGTCATGTTCAAAGCCTCTCATCACTCCCCTACAAAATGAATGACCTATCCGTCATCAATGCAAATTGTTGGTGAATGACTTGCTCTTTCCAGTAGCTGAGCACAACTTTCTGTATTGGAATTCCTGTGAGCTAAGATGGTAGAGAGAAGGGCGAGATGTTGGGTCATGCTCTTGCTGAGGGGATGATTTTTTTTAGAGAAAGAAAGAGAGTGGGGGGCGAGTGAGACGAACAGATGGAGATGGAGAGGGTTGAGAAGAGTCACTTAATAGTTTTTTGTTAATTTTATTAAACTCAGTAAACTCAGTCTGAATTTGCCGAGTTTACTGAGTTTGATTAATTTTGATCAAATTTGCTAGTTTTTGAATTTTCTATCTGATTTCACTTAATATATTTATTTTGACTTGTAAAATCATATGATCTTATGAGTCAACTCGTGAATTTAACACCTATGACTCAGTTCATTAGCAAGTGACTTCATGAGCTAATGTAAGTCTTCCGTCCACTAGCATATCATGCATGATTTTATCTGAGGTCACTCAGTACATTACCAAGCGACTTCATGAGCTAAACTAATTGGCATCTTGAAATTCGCTGTTCTTTTTCTATTTTTTTCACTGGTTCATTACTCTAAATTGCTAGATTTTCCCGGGAAGAACAATAGCATGTTGGTCTGTGAGGGATTATCACATGGTCCTGGCCCGGCGAACGTGGCCAACCATCCGTACAATAAATTAAAATTATATTGGTCTGTCAACAGATCTGGTTCATGTTAAAAAAATTCGTCAGCCTGGATGGATGACTAGGCATAGATTGCTAAGGTTTCGATTCGATGCCATTGTGGAACAGAAGCGAGGGAGCTGTTCTTTACTGTTTCTTTTAAGAGTTACTGTAGAAAATTCAGTGGAGATGGTTTAGGTTTAGGCAGCATTACTCTTAACGTCTCCACTCTCGGTGGCTGGGTGAAAAAACATTTTATTGGTCGCGGTTTAATTGATGTTGACCTTTGTACGACCAATCAAGCTAAAACTTGTGCCCTTGCGGTCTATTAGACCCTTGTTTCTTCAAGAGCAGACATTTCAATTATGCATCAGCTACCCTGTGGCCGAAAGCTTGAGGCTGTCGTTTTCACCTTGAACAGAAAACGTGAATTTGAAGGGGTTTTTGTTCTTTTTTTTTTTAATTTAAAAAAAGAATTGTATCAGTCCATCCATTGCCATCATTTCCAGAAGCTGAATCTTTTTGAGTTTTTATTGAGTAGTTTGATTAGGCATGGATGTTAATAGAAGAAGGCCTTGAATAATATTTTTCAAATTAGACTCTTGACCAGGCAATTAATATTTTTCAAATTGAACAACATAAAAGTCACCGATTCTACATGGATACAGTTCGAAAAACGCAATTCTCGGCACAAGGATTTTGCAGGTTTCCATCTCTGGGCTAGATTGTTTGCTTTAGGGGTGAGAGAGATTGCTCATAAATCATATGGTCCGGCGAGCATTCTCTGTCTGCACATCATCTAATCCTCGCAAAACGACATAGTTTCCACCTTAAAAAATGTGACCGTTAGTTTAAATACAAAACAAGCGCACCTGCTCCTCCAAACCCAGCGAGTACACCCCTTTTCCCTACTCTCCCGAGTGCCCAAAAACACACAACAAGAAAGAAAAACTCTCGTCTCTTCTCCGCACACCATTCGCACTTCACACTTACCTCTCTCTGTTCATCCTTGTCAGTATCGATATCTCCCTCTGTCTGGCTGTCTTAACATGCTCTCCTCCACTATCATCAAGAACCCTTAACTTTTTACTTCCTTTTAACCTCATCTGTTATTGAATCCTGCTTGAACTGTGATGGGGTGTGCACAGTCAAAGGTGGATAACGAAGAATCAGTTTCAAGATGCAAAGAGCGGAAAATCTTGATGAAAGAAGCGGTGGCAGCAAGAAATGCTTTTGCTGCTGGTCATTCAGGCTATGCTATTTATTTAAAGAATACTGGTGCTGCTTTGAGTGATTATGGCCATGGAGAAGCTAATCATGATTCTCCGTTTGAACAGCCTTCTTCCCAACCGCCGCCTCCCCCCCCTCCTCCCCCTCCGCCGCCTCCGTCGTCGATGGACAATCTTCCCCCACCTCCGCCACCGCTTCCTAACTTTTCTCCCAGTCCGATTAAGAGGGCTATGAGTATGCCTGATATAGTGATGAACGGGAAGCAGATGGGTGATTCTGATGTGATTGCGGAGGAGGAGGAAGAGGAGGAGGAGGAGGTGCAGGAGTTGCGGAATAGGAGTTTGAGTAGAAAGAATAAGGATTATGAAAATAGTGAGAAGGTTTCGCAGCGGGGCCAACAGAATAATGGGGGTGTGGGGCCAGGGGAGGAGGATACGCGTCCGAGGACCCCACCAAGGACGGTGGAGAGTCATTCCTCGGTGATGCCGCCGATGCCGGAGGCGAAGAACATGGCCTGGGATTATTTCTTTATGACGGATAATATGCCGGGTTCGTCCTTGGATCCTGAGGAGGATGTGAGTAGGAATGGGGGTAATTTTGGGAATGCTGAGAATGCCGGTGTTGGGTTTGCTGGGGTTGGGGATTTGAGGGGTGGGATAGAGGGTGGTGGTGGTGGTGGTGAGATTGATGAGGTGGAGCCAAAGACGCCGGAGAAGGCGGGGGAGAAGATGGATCCTGTGTTGGAAGAGGTGGAGGAAGGGATTGTGGAGAAGAAGGAAAGGAAGCAAATGGAGCATTCAAAAACGGCACCACCAGAGTTTAGTGCGTTGAATTTGACGGGGAGAAAAGGGGGGTCTGTTCCTAGTGTGAATTTGATGCAGGTTTTGAACAAAATTGATGATCATTTCTTAAAAGCATCGGAGAGTGCACAAGATGTTTGTAAGATGCTTGAGGCCACTCGCTTGCATTACCATTCTAATTTTGCCGACAATCGAGGTATAATTGCCTTCCCTTGGTTGCTTGTGTTTGAATTTTTTGTTTACTAAATGTTGTGTTTTGGCTCTTTATGTTTTTAATTGTAATTTCTTGCATGCTTGAGGTTGAAGTTGCTTGTTGGGGGCCATCAAATTTGCAATCTTTTTTATAATGAAAGTTTCTAAAATGTGTATGCTTGTTGTGTGTGGAAAATTGAAGCTGAAAGCATTTGTGCTTTTATTTAATGATATAAAATTTGTAATCATTTTGGTTTTTTTTTTTTTTTGGTTAATAACGGGTGTTTGAGCTAACTTATGTGAATGTCAACTAATCCCCTGAGACTTTGAAGATAATAATCATGTAAGTCTTACATGAGATTTGTGGCACTCGAATAAGTAATTTTTAAGGAGCAAACTTAGGACTTGATCAATTGAGCTATACCCTTCAGGATTTCATTTTGAATTTGATATTCTGAATGACAGTATCTGCTTTTTACCCTAATTGGACTTTGTTATGCCATCTTCATCTGTTGTGGAAGCTTCTTTTGAGAACCTCAGATTTCTTATTGCTTTTATTGGTTCTCTCTTATCAAAAGCAAAAACAAAAAATGTTAACAGGAAAATTATGCAATCCTGATGTGCTGTACCTAGAAAGATCTGTTGTTCTTCTTTAGAAGTTGTAATCATAAGATTATTCTGCTAAGATATTTTCTTGATATTTTAGCTTGCCTGTGGTAGATGTTTTGTTTTTGTTGATATTGTTTGCTGATATGGTATTAACATTTGCAGGACATATTGATCATTCTGCTAGGGTTATGCGTGTTATCACCTGGAATAGGTCATTCAAAGGTGAGCCTAGGGCTGAAGGTGGAAAGGATGAACTTGATACTGAAGATTATGAAACTCACGCAACTGTTTTGGATAAGTTGTTGGCATGGGAAAAGAAACTCTATGATGAAGTGAAGGTAGATTGCATCAATTGATTTTGGCTGTTTGCGTTCCATGTTGAGTTTGGCATCCCAGCTATTGGTTATTCTGCTTATCTTATCAGAAAATGTTCACTTTCCTTCTATGATTAGATTAAAAGCTTACAGTTTCTAAACAGACTTTTATAGATGCTTGACACGTTCTTGTAAATCTTAGCAATGGTGTGAAGCCGGATCTTTCTTTCTTTTGTTTCCATTTTTTTCTGGGGAAATGCTCAAGTCATTTTGCCTTTTTCATGCACTGGGTCTTAATTAAGTTTGTTGCTCAATGTTGATTAGCAAGGGGAGCTTATGAAGCTTGAGTACAGGAAGAAGGTTGCTTTGCTAAATAAGCAGAAGAAACGTGGTGCTAGTTCTGAATCCTTGGAGAAAACAAAAGCAGCTGTGAGTCATTTGCATACAAGATATATAGTTGACATGCAATCCATGGACTCAACTGTGGCAGAAGTGAATCAAATACGTGATCAGCAGCTGTATCCAAAACTTGTTTATCTTGTTGACGGGTAAGTATTTTTTGGAAAAGATTGGAAGTTTTAAAATAAACTTTTGCTCGCTCTATGCTTTGTTCTCCCAACAAGAGTGTTGTATGGAGTGGAGTGAAAGTTTGACACTTACAAACTGTTTGGTGAACTAGATCAAAATCTGGATTTGAATATGTTCCTTTTAATCATTAGGATTGGGGTTGGATTTATCCCATGCTGAAATATAGATGTTAAATGCTGAACCACACATGAATTTGCCCATTGAGTTGTCGTTCTATAGCGCAATCTAATGTCAAAAGTAGGCAACAATAGGTGGCGCATGCCCATTTGATTTGTATTGTCTGTGTTTCTGAAGAAAAATTAGATTAACCATCACATTGGCTACATGCAGCTTCTTCCTTTTATTTTCCCCCCAGTATGCCATGGGTAATTATCGCAATCTTTGGGTATTCTTTGCTTTTTTCATTTCTTATGTTGTTACAGCAATAACATTAAGTCTCAGTTTCCCTTAGCTGTCTGAAAATTAGTATTTTTAAGGGAAAATTAGCATGACCATCCTATAGTTTAGTCAATTTTACACTTAACCTTTGTGTTTTGAAAAATTACAGTTTACATCCTAAACTTTATTACGCGCGTAACAGTTTGAATCTAAATCATCATATAGTTTAGTTTATTTTACACTCACTGTAAACTGCACTTTTTTTAAACACGGAGGATAAGTGTAGAAACATCTAAACTATAAAATGATCAGGGTAATTTTCTCCTTTTTTAATCATGGGAGATTGATTTCATGGAGCACCGCACCCAACAAAAACTGTTAAGTAATACCATAATTTCAAGAATGATATCATATTATTTCTCCTCTTGCATACTTGTTAAACTTTGAATGCAATGCCGCAGGATGGCGAAAATGTGGGCAAGTATGTGCATGCATCATGACAGCCAACTGAATATTGTTACAGACCTTAAATCCCTTGATGTCAACCATGCTATCAAGGAAACATCCAAACACCATCATGAGCGCACAATCCAACTTTGGAAAGTTGTCCAAGGATGGCATTCACAATTCGAAAAGCTTGTGACCCACCAGAAGCAATACATTCACACTCTCACTAGTTGGTTAAAGCTAAATCTGATCCCCATTGAAAGCAGCTTAAAAGAGAGAACATCATCTCCACCGAGAGCCCAGAACCCCCCTATCCAAGCCCTTCTCCATTCATGGCATGACAATCTGGAAAAGCTTCCAGATGATCTTGCCAAATCTGCAATCTTATCATTTGCAGCTGTGATAGAAACCATAGTACACCATCAGGAAGAAGAGATGAAGCTAAAGGAGAAGTGTGAGGAAACCAGGAAGGAACTTTTGCGCAAGAACCAGGCATTTGAGGAATGGCACCAAAAATACATGCAGCGGAGAACCCCTGACGGAACAGATGCTGATAGAGGTGAAGACACAAACCCCAATCCTGTCTCCGAGAGGCAGTTGGCAGTAGAGAGTTTAAATATTAGGCTGAAGGAGGAACTAGAAGCTCACCAGAAACATTGCCTTCAGGTAAGAGAGAAATCAGTTGGAAGTCTCAAACTTCGCTTGCCTGAACTGTTCCGCGCCATGTCAGACTATGCTCGTGCCTGTTCTGATTCTTATGAGAAACTAAAGTCCATCACACACTCGCAGAATTCAAATCACAGTCACGCATAATGATGTAAGCTTCCTTTAGTTAGTAAAATTACTATTTTAAGTTAATCCTTAGCCAGATGTACATTTTCTACGAGACAGTCAGGTCTTGTTGTGATTGGCTACTGTTATTTTGCAACTTTTGTGAAGAAAAATTGGTTTTATATTCCTCCAAATTCATGCTTCCATGCACCGAGGAAGGGGTGATCCTGCATAAGATCGCTGGTTATTTCTTGTTTATTTGTATCTGGTGGTTTATTCGAAGGACGTATGGTTAGCCTAGTTGGAGGTTTTAGGGAATAATGATGATATTGTAATTAACTTGAAGACATTTACTTCTTTTGACTTTCTACTAATTGCAAGATGAAAGAATTATCATCTTTTGGTCAAACTTTTGTTTCTCTACAAGGCAGCAAGGATTTAGGATTAGGGCGATCATAAAGAAGAGGAAGATGGGTGTCGAAAGAGTTTGTAATTTTTATTTAATTTATTAACAACTCTAATAATTAGAAAAATAAAATATAAATACTAAAACACTAATTAAAACAAACAATTGAGTTTTTAATTCAATAAATAAAATATCTAATAGTAGCTAAATCAAGATCAAAAAATAAGTCTAATTAAAAAATTTCATCTAAAAATTTATATAAATTAAATAAAAAAAATAAGCTAAAATCAGATATCTCAATAATTTAAGCTATTTTTTATCATCTATGATTATCCAATTACATAAATAATATCTCGTATCTAATATTCTCATAAAACGGGATTTTGGAAGTCCAATATTTCTGCTATCTTAGCAGGATGGCCAAGCAATGACAAGAGAGCCTTGGAATATTCAACAGGATACATGCCATCTAGTTGGGTGGAGATGAGGAAAAAATTAGATGAACTATTTTTAATTTCTATTGATTCAGCAATGTTCCATTTATGTCCCTTGCGATTAAATTTTTTTCCAATACCAACCTCATAGTTTATCAAGAGTTTCAATGTGGTCCTTTGCTTGTTAACTATCTTGAAACATAGGGTTAGAATCGTTAGATTGAAACTTCTTGAAAACTCTGAGATTGATACCAGAAAAATCTACCCTCCAAAATTTTAATACTTGTAAAAAAGTCCACCACATATACTAGCTTTTCTCCCCGAGTGAGAAACATTATTTTACTACACGTATATAAACATTTTTTTATATTGCTACCAACACGATAAAATTATTATAAAATATTAATATAATACCTTTTTCAAAATAAAACTGGAATGAATAATTATAATCACGTTGTTAATATTTTATTTCTGTTAATGTAAGGTAGAACTTGATAAACAAAGAGCAGCCAAGGACACGCCACCAACTAGATTAGGGCAGGCACGCGGCTAGCAGAATTAGACTCTTTCGGCGGCCTTGCTCTTACTTTGACCTCTAAAAAATTTAGTATTAACTCCTACTTGCTAAAGTTTGCTGGCATGGGCTCTCTCCTCTTAGACTTGTACTTTTTTTTATTATTATTATTATTATTAATATAAGTAGTGTTTGGATTAGTTTATGTATAACTTAATTAATTTTATAAATTTTAAAATTAATAATTATATCAATTTTAATTAATCTGAATTTTTTAAAACTCAAATTAGTAACCTATAAACGTGGAAAAAATCCAAAATTTAACCAATTAAAACTACAAACCCATGAAATTAGACTTGTATTTTTTTTATTTATATGGCCAAACCCGTTTCAGCCGTCAGCCATTTATTATTGCATATTTTCTCATTTAATACTTGTGGCATCAAAATTCAAAAAAGAGTTTGAGTCTTGCTGGCTAGTAAAATGAAATTTTTCTTCACCATTACCTCATACCTTTGTGAAATTATTGCCAAGCAGAACAAAACCAACCACAGACTCGTCTAGAGCTGATGTGAATCATGACAATTCTATGATTTTAAACCAAGAACTCTTCGTTTATCCTTGAAATATTTGATGCACACGTCTTTTTAACTCGACGGCCTTGACTCTTAACCCCAGAATCCACAAGTAAAATGACACATTTTGGCAATGATATTCTGATTCAATGTATGCACATAACCTTCAAACCATTTCTGGTGTTTCAATTTTCTCAAGAATAAAGTCAACTTTTTTATGTATTTTTAGGTGATAAGGGCATGGATTTAAATATTCAATATAGCATTTTCAAAGCCAAGTTTGGTTGTTCTAGAGCCAGTTGCCAATGAGAGCCAAGCCATTTTCACTACTTAACTTATCCTTTTGTTTAATTAATTAGTAAGTGCCATCTACATCATTAAGCTCCATGTTACATGATCTTGTATATATATACTCTCAACAAAAACCAGACGTGCTTGCAGTTTAAACTTGACCCTTCTTTTGGTTCTCAATCTTTATAGGGAAATGGCACTATTCAAGAAATGGGGTGGCTCTGGCAGAGAGACTATCTATCTGGGTAGGACTCCAGGTGTGAAGGAAGGTCCAAAACCAAGGTGGCAAGTGTTTTGGAGAAAAATAAATAGAGGCAAGAAGAAAATATTCAACGTGTCTCCCGTTACATCGCAGGCTTCTTATGATCTGGATGAATACTCGCAGAATTTTGATCAAGGAACAGATTGGGCTGAGCCAGAAATTCTTTCAAGGTCCTTTTCTGCTAGATATGCTGACCCTTCAAGAATCTTGCAAAAGAGTAGAACTGTTAGATAATTCAAGCAAGCTTGATGTGTACATCTTTTTTCCAGTGCCTTTTTTTATCTCTGAAACCAAATTCACCTTCTTAATGTTTTCCTCTTCCTGGTTTTTGACTCTGTTCTTGGAATGTTTCTCAATCACAAGGCCGAAGCCCTGTTTTTGGGTTCACTGTGAAGGCATATGACTGATGAATGATGACTGGTAGCACTTCTTCATGGAAACATGATCCATAAGCATAAGGGAAGTTTCTGTATAGAAATAGACAAACAATGATGTCTCTGTTTCCATGTGTGTCTCATGATTCATGTCCATGTTCTTCCTACTCTTTTATCTTGCTTTCGGCAATTAGGTGAGCCTAGGTTGTGGTCTCAAAACAAGGCAATAGCACAAGACAAAAGCAAAGGATTGAAAGTTTCTTTTCCCTACTCACTTTATTCCCAAGTAGATCAAGATTCCTTTCTGACGGCAGCTCTAGATTTTCAACTTTTTACTGTTCTCATGTGGTAGACAGCGTGATGGATGCAGAGAGAATCTTGCAGCCTCACTGCTTGTTTTCTTCAAATTCTAGGCATTAATTGTTAAAGGCAAGTTCCCATTTCTTACTAGCTGGATTTTCCCACTATTCTAAAAGCATAGATTTTGATGATGCATATCCTAAAAGTTCAAATCTATTAACAAAGTGGTCTGTGTATTATTTAAGGCATAAATCCTGACATCCAGGATAGGATCATAAATACTACAGACAAAGGTTTTTGGTTTTGAACAAGTATGAACACATCTGGGATGAGCTAACAAGTGGCTTACCTCACAGAGTTAAATGTATTAAAATGCAAGATACGCTCCTCAACCACCCACAGCCTAAAATCACAGGATTTTATCTTGCTAGATCCATTAGGGTTTTTGTTTTTGTTGTAGTCCTGATCAGCAAAGGGAAGATAACAGCACCATTGCAGAGAACGTTTAAACAAAATCACAGTTTAAGGGGTTTTGCTCTGATGATGGATGGGTTATTCCATGGTTTCATCTTTTTCCCGTTTAAATCTATGCTCTGGGCCAGAGCAGAAAGTTGCTGGAATTATTACCTATTGTTTCCCCCTTCGAGGCTTAATTATGAGTGCAGATTATTACTCAGCAGAGATTCTCCTCGCATTATATGAAATTTCACAATGATCTCCTAACATGGACTAATCATTCCTCTTCACTTTACTTGAGCAAATGAGAGTTGGAAATTGAGAAAATAACTCTCAAATACAAACATTTTATTTTATTCAGCAATTTGGTTATTACAGTTATTTTTTAAAATATTTTTTATTTAAAAATATATTAAAATAATATTTTTTTATTTTTAAAATAATAATCTAAAAACACTAAAAATTTTAATTTAAACTAAAAAAAATCATTTAATTTTTTTCAAAAATACTTTTACACCACAAAAACATAGGCTTACATGATAATTTTATAAATTTATATATATTCTTTAAGAATATTATTTCATTTTTAAAGGAAAGATGATCTACAATGAATACTTAATTAGTGGAATCTTCTACGATATCAATTGAGTTCCAAAATATAAAAAGTTTAATAGAGTTTGTGATTGAGTTTTAATCTGTTCGTTCTTAAAAAAATTTAAAATATTTGCTTTAAAATATTTTTTAATATTTTTAAAATTGTTTTAATATATTAATAACAAAAATAAATATTAAAAAATGAAATAAAATATTATTTTAATACATTTCCAAACCTTAAAAAAACCTATTATCACACTCCTAATCATCCTTTTTAATCTCGTAATTCATGCCCAAGGTTAGATTTGAAGGTTGAGAACTGAGATAAGAATTGTGGCAACCCGGAATGTTTATCCTGTTTTATAAGTTTTCATATATTTCATCCCTCACCACCAAAACCTTGACATCGCAATTCAGATTTTCATGTTCATTTCAAGGATCCTCCAAGTAACAAATCAATCCTACTTTCTTCCTGCATTTGTACAATATCTAATCTAACATGCATGCCTTAACGTTAATTGTTAAAAAAAATAACCAATTCTTTAGAATTCAGATCAACTGGGAAGGAGTGGATTATGAACAGAATCTTACAAATTACTAAATTATTAGTTCTTCAGTTATCCACGTACCAAAACAAATTAAACCACCACATAGAGAGGAATTTAGGGAATTAGAAGATTTTCTAATACAACAATCGAAACTTGGTTCCCTTTGCATCCCGAGTTCCGAGTTCTGAGTTCCGTCTGTTCCGAGTTTCAGAGAGTCTAGGTTACAGTCTTAACTCTTCTATTAAAGCTAAGCTAATGAAAAAACTACATGAAGTTCACTAAAGTTTTGCATTTGCATCAGAACACGAATAAATATAACTGCAAATGCCAAAATTTATTGATAAATACTGTAGGAAAGTTTTGCCTTTGGACAGCTGTGATATCGTTAAGATCTTTGAAAAGAATTGGTATCTCCATTGTTTTGTCACGATGAATCCTTTCTTTACACAGCAGGTCATTTGCTGGCACCATGCTTACAAGGAACACGCCCATTTTGATTCTTCAATTCATCTCCAGCCACGAGAAAGAATGCGGTGTGCCTGAAGAGCAGAAGAATGCACACAATCTCTCATCACCATGAAGGAAAATAAATGACGAGAACTCTAATGCTATTTGAGATGGGTTTAATTAGAATTGGCAAAGAAGTAATTTGGTGGAATTCATGCCTGAAAAAGTTCATCATTTTGATTTTTGAGTCGCCGTCGATATCTGAGGTGCTGTCCACTGCCTTCTCCATGTGATGCAACCACCTCTCTGCAGCTTGGTGTGTGACAGGAAATGGTCGATGGCGTCCAATTAGAGCAGGATGACCTGCCAAAGTCAAAAGGGAAAGATGGTTATTAGACAAGGTTGTTACATGTTATTCTGCATGAACAAAAGTAATATCAAATCATCCACACCAAAGCAACTTAACATAATGTTTTCTTCTTTCTAAGCCTTGAAGGAAAAGCAAACTGACAACCATAAACTCTCAGTATCCTCATAGAAACAATCCTCTCCAACGGTTTATAAATGTGAACGCATCCCCCGACGACCTCAAACCAGATGGAATAACTTTGAAACTGATCTATATGAACTTCCTTAGCAAACCTGGCACAGAATAGCCCACGCTGATAGTTCGAACCTCTTTGAATTAACAGCAAGGAGGCCAACTTATGCTCTTAACTTGCGCTTAGCAACACAACATACCAACTCCACCAGGTTTTACTCCACAACAGTTTCAGTGAACGCATTATTTCATTAATTATTGAACTAGAGAGCAATCAACTAAAACATACAGAGAACAAGCTCATTTCTATCATCACGTAAAGAAATTGATTAGTCCAGTGGATTAATCTTCATCGTATTGAATCCTAACCTTGAATCTATATTAAAGACAAAATCCTGAGGATTCCTCCAACATTATCTTTTAATTGCTAATAATTACCAGAAATTAACCCTTTTAAAACCATACATCACAAGCATAAATTCTTCAAATAAAAAAAAAAAAAACAGCAATTTATCATACAAAAATTGCTGCCACAAAAACCAAAAATCTTATATACTTGAAAAAACATACCTTTCCTTTGAGAATACAAAGGAGGCCCTCCCATTCTCTGCACAAAAAACTCATACTGATTCTGAATGGCTTCTTCTTTCTTGGAATTCACAAATATGGATCTAAACCACTCTTCTTCGTCATCATAAACCCTAAAAACAAAAACCCATTAACCAAAAAACACAAAAACCCCTTTAATCCAACAAAAAATACTCACCTGTTATAAAAAATTGTGGAGAGGTTGATGAAAGTTTGAAGGCCAAGCTTTTGAAACAAGTTAGTGTTGTCAATAGCAAACGCGTCAGCAGAGTCAACTCCACTCCACTCGGAGGCTTTCTCTTGCAATGACTGCATTGCTCCCGTTTAACTGAGTTGATTTATGGAGTCTGGTTTCTGGTTTTTGATGCTTGCGAGGATTGTACTTCATATGTATATAGGAGCCGGCTTGTGGCCGTCGCGTGGTTTCGACGCTCATTTTTATTTGGAGAAGAAGGCAATTGGACATGTGGCGATTTTTGGTTGGATGGGAGAGTGGGAAGGATGAAAAACTATGGGAGGATGATTCTTCTTCCCCTTGTTTTGAAATTGGATTGGGACCATGGTGACGATTGACCAAATGGTGTCACGGTGGTGTTATATTGTTGACATTTTGTATTATTATTATTATTTTTTATTAGATGATAATTATATCCGATTCTATGGATATCTGCTTTTATTTACTTGAATTGAATGAGGATGAATACGAAGGAATTTTTTTTTTTATGAAATGAAAGTGAAATTAGGTAAAAATATTTTATTTGTTCATAGTTGGATAGAGCACCGAGTGTTTGTTTTTAAAGTAATTTTTGTGGCTATGATTTTAAAAATATAAGTTTTTAAAAAATATGATTAGTTAAATTTGTATTTTTATTTGGTAAAAATTATAGTTGAGGTTTATGTACAGCAAAAAAATTTATAAAATGTTTGATAATTATGTCGTTACGATTGTTTTTTAAAGTGTTTTTTATTTAAAAATATATCAAAATAATTTTTTTATTTTTTTAAAAATTATTTTTGATATTAACGCATCAAAATGATTTGAAAAAAATTAAAAAAAATAATTTTAAAATAAAAAAATAATTTTTTTAAAAAAAATACTTTGAAACGCAAAAACAAACAGAGTTTTACGAAACTCAGTTACAAAAACATGTAAAAACTGCTTCTTAAAAGCTATGTTTCAAACTTAATTTTTTAATGGACTCCATGATAAAAAACACATTTTACTATATTGTCAAACACCTTATTATTTTTTTTTCCACTGCAAAAACAAGAGCTGCCGGTACACAAATGCAACCTATATCTACTACATTTATTTATATCGATAGTTTATTAATATTCTTAATATACATTTAAAACAATTTATATATAGTTTTGTTGATGATTATATTTGTTGATTTTGTTTAATACTTGTAGAATAATTTATTTATTTTACGATCCATATATTTTACTTAATAGTTATAAAAAAAAATTACGTGGACATCTCTTGTAAGTTGGTTTTTACGAAAAAGTGTAAGAGATTAAAAATTATCTCTTTTATTGAAATGTAACTAAATATAAAGATCGAGAGATTTAAACAGTGTTTGGATATATTTATAATAAAAATAAATACAACATATCTCTTACATTTTAAAATTTAAAATGCATTTTTTTAGTATTTTTTTAAAGATATATTTATTTTATATTAACATGTGAGGCAGAGACGTCTTTGTTTCTGCATTACGTACATTTCAATAGTTTTTGTCCCAACTCTAAGCAACACATCGCATTTTTTTAAGCTTTGACGTTATGTAATCACATATCATTAAAAAAAAATAGAAGAAGAAGAAGAAGAAGCAAGATACAATTCTACACGTGTTTCAAGGAAAGGTAAAAAAAAATTTCTGATGGAGCTTTACAGAAAAATACCTGATTGGATACCATATACTCCTCTCTTTTTTTCCCCTTACATATAAAGATTAAATTATTGAAATGTATTATGCTACATATTGGATAAATTTTTTTAATTATAAAAAAATTTATCTACGTGTTGCTGATATATTTTATAATAATAATAAAAAAAATTATATAGGATATGACTTATTCTTCTTGATTAGTCTAAAAACAATAAAATAATCAATGAAAATATAGTTTAATTCAAAATAAATATTTAAAATGATATTTTTTTATATAATTGAGATGATAATATATCATATTAATTCGGATTTATTTAGTTAACTTGTTAATCTACATATCGAGTTATAAGATTACAATAACCCAATAAAAAATAAATTATTAAACTTAATTTTAAATAAATTAATATTGAAAGATAAAGTTAAAAAAAATCAATTAAAAATATATATATAAAAAAAAATTGAACTGACCGATCAAATTTTCGATATAGACCATGAACCTAGAATGACTACAATAAACATAATTATATACATGGCATGCATGCATATATATATATATATAAAAGCTTAATCCTTAATAAATATAATTTTTAAAAATTTTAAAAAATATATATTAAAAATAAAAAATAAAAGAAAATATTATTTTTAAAAATAATATTTTGTGTGGAAATATATAATAACTTCCCGTTCTCTTTTAGTTTATTTTTTAATTTTAGTAAATTCTACTGATGTGGCCCAATTTAGATCCAATTGAATTGAAAGATTAAAACTAGGGTCCAACAACCCAAGCCCAAATATCTAAGGAAATCATTAATGAACCGTGGAAGAAACACACCCGGCAGCTGAGGACGACATGACCAAATAAATAAATTAGCGCAAAGCCATCTTGTAATTTAACCGAGCCCTAACCCTAACAACCCCCTCTTTCCCACCCGTACACTTCTTACATCGTATTCGTACATCTTTCCCACGATCATCACAAGCAAAGCCTAATTAGATTTCATAAGCTGCCACTGTAAAGTCAAATTCCCTAACTTTCCTGGAATTCAGGATTTTTTTGTGTTGCAGAGGGAAATCTTGATTGCTCGAATGGTAGCAGCAGTTGTCGATATCGAAAGGATGGAGAAGCAGCAGCGTGTCAGAAAACGGCCAAGATTCGCGTGGGACGTAGGCCCCGCACAACCAGAGGTTTATTTTTTTCCCGGAGATCTGGGGGATTGGGATAATGGGAGATCTTGCAAATCACGCCTGGTACAGGGAGATTGACTTGGGGTTAAAATTGGTGTTGGTTTTTGTTATTTGTAGGAACGGGCTCCAGTGGTGGCTCGAAATGAGGGGATGGCGGCTAGGTATGTGTCCCCGCCGAGAAGGGAGGATGATCGTGAAGGACATTATATGTTTAATCTCGGCGAGAATTTGACTCCAAGATGTAAGCTTTTCTTCTAATTTATTATTTGCGATTTTAAAATCTGATTGGGAAATCTCAAAATTTGGAATTTTTTAATAATATCATCCTGTTTTAAGGAAACGAAAAGGGAATCTCAATAAGAGATCGAGAAGAAAAAAAAAAAAAAAAAAGGGAACTGAAACTGAACTTTTTTTTGGAACAGATCCAGTGGGGAAAAACATTTGAAATTCATAAATTATATGTACTAAGTTTTTATAACAGCTTATGTGAAGTGTTTTGTTAGTTAAGAGTCATGCAATGTTTTAATTGCGTTCTTTGTGCAAAACATTGGCCCAATCTCTGATCAGGAACTTCTTGCACTGTTTGACAGATAAAATACTGAGCAAAATGGGTGAAGGTTAGCTGTCAAGCGTCTTGCTATCTACAAGATGTTAAATTTTTGTGATTCTGCTTGTGCCATTCAGCAAATTGCTAGTATTGTAGGCACTTTTGGGCGAGTTTTGGAATGTTGGGATCGCCAAACACGAGAGTATGTGGCAATCAAGGTAGTACGTAGCATTCACAAGTATCGTGATGCAGCAATGATTGAAGTCGATATACTTCAGCGTGTTGCCAAGAATGAAAAAGCCAGCTCACGGTATATGTTTTATGAGTTTCTGCTGAGAGAAAAGTTGCTTGCATGTCTTCAGTCTTCACCCATCACGCGACATGTTCTCATGCTCCTGCTTGTTGATTCCTCTATGCAGATGTGTTCAGATTCGGAACTGGTTTGATTACCGCAATCACATTTGTATTGTAAGTGTTCCAATTAAATCTCTGTTATAAGTTATTCCTTTTCTCGTACTGTATTTTATAGGAAGATGGTGTTGGATTCACTGGCAAACCATCCTTTCAAATGATGAAAGAAGTGGCTGGAAACTAAGCCTTAGATTTATTTGTCTCATTTTCTGTGCATTTTTTTATGTTGCTTATGTCCAAATGTGAATCCTTTGAACTTTTTGGTGTTCAAAATTTGACCAATTTATCACTGATATATATTCAGAACATGTAACTTATCTTCAGTCAATTATGATGGTTTAGTATCAATTTGTCTGCATGGACTTCATTCATGAAAGTGGGAACTAAACAGAAAACTTCCTTTGAATGGATTTTTAATGGTGTTACCAGGTATTTGAGAAGCTTGGACCAAGTTTGTTTGATTTTCTAAAGAGAAATAAATACAGCCCATTCCCTGTGGATCTTGTTCGGGAATTTGGACGTCAGCTTTTGGAAGCTGTAGCATGTGTGTGGATTGTTCTTGGCTCTTGTTTTGTTACTTTCCTTATATTTCTTAACCAATCACCTGGATCTGTTTCTTGGCCTGTTTTGTTTATTCAGGGCTAGCAAGGGATCTCTGATTCTTTTTTACCCCTTGTGTAATGTTTTTGTTTTCCATGACTTGTCATATTTGGCAGATATGCATGATTTACGCTTAATTCACACTGACCTGAAGCCAGAAAATATACTTCTTGTGTCTTCTGAATATATAAAGCTTCCAGGCTCCAAGGTATTTGGCCTTTCACAATTGAAAAATAATACCATTTAAGATTTGGGTTTAGGCTTGGTTATAACCTTAAAAATGATTGAAATGGTACAGAGGAGTTCTTCAGATGAAATGCACTTCAGGTGCTTGCCAAAGTCAAGTTCCATTAAGCTGATTGATTTTGGTAGTACTGCATTTGATAATCAGAACCATAGCTCCATTGTTTCAACGAGACATTACAGAGCCCCTGAGGTCATTCTAGGTAACGAGTTACTATGTTGGCAAATGAGAATGTGTTTCCCTCTTTGGTTGCTTCTACATGTGTCGACTTCTCATGGAAGGTACAAAAAAAACATGGTGGTTGGTAGAGGGATATGGGTGTAGGAATTTGCTTAGATGTTTCAGAAATGGGTTGAGAATCTGGACAAGAGGTCACAGAAATGTTCTTTTCAGATCAGACACTCAATTCATTAAAAAAAATAATTCTTAGATTGACATTAATAGTTTCTTTTTTCATTTCTTTCTAGAACCTTGCATCATCTGTTTCAACTTGTTTGTGTAGAGGACTGTTTATCTGATGATACATTCAATGTGTTATGTTTCCCCCCAGACATCTGTAGTGGGAAAATTTATTACAGATTCTACTGATGTGCATAGTTTTAGAGAAATTTAAAGGTTGAATTTGTAATAGATGTGTTTTCCATGGCACTTCTGGATTTGTTTTTTCATTATCTCTGCATGGCCTTCTTATATCCCATGTTTACCATTCCCTTGTTTCTTTTTTTCTCTTTTAGAGAGACTAATAAACCATAGTTGTCAAAGTGCAGGTTTTCTATTCTTTTCAATTCTCTTGCAATTCCTCCCACCAAAATGCTTATACTTAATTTGGAAGTTTTTGATTGATGTATGATAAATTTCCTTTGAATAGTTAAATATACAAAAAAAACAAGAAACTAATATATACATAAACAGGCACAAAGGATTTCATTGTGGAATCACCACCTGGGAAATTCAAGCCTATATGGTTCTATTACAAACTTCAAGTGATACCTTTGCTTGTCTCTTATATCTCAAAATTAGCTCATGAGTGTGAAATCATTTGTGCTTGATTAATGTATTTTTGTTTTGTTTGTTCTTCCTACCTAAATGTGCTTTTGTGATGAAGATTTCTCTGAAATTTAACTGCCTGCGGATTGCACTATTCTATAATTAAATCTTATTTCCTAACTTGCTGCATACATTATTGCAGGTCTAGGTTGGTCTTATCCATGTGACTTGTGGAGCATTGGTTGTATACTAGTTGAGTTATGCTCGGTTAGTGCTGCCTGTCTCTTGTTGTATGAGAACTTTGCTTTGATTCTGAATTTCTTATCTTAAATGGAAAAATTTATGCAGGGCGAAGCTCTATTCCAGACACACGAGAACTTGGAACATCTAGCTATGATGGAGAGGGTATTGGGACCTCTGCCAGAGCACATGATTCTTAAGGCTAAGTAAGTTCCTTTCTAATATTTGAGGGAGAAACCTGTTTGAGTGGATTAAATTGATTTAGTCCAGTTTTTGGGATAATTTCTATTGTTTTCCCAATTCTTTTTTCTCATGATCCATGTCTTCCCTATGCATTACTCCCATAATGTTTGAGCAACCATTAATGAATATAGAATTCTCTTCCAATTTCACTGAAATTCCATCCACTTTTGTTACATGCAGTCGTGGAGCTGAGAAATATTTTCGGAGAGGATCTAGGTTGAATTGGCCTGAAGGAGCAGTTTCTAGGGAAAGTATCAGAGCTGTGAAGAAGCTTGATCGACTAAAGGTGATTTCCATTTTTTCTGTTTTGGATTTCATTTTGAGACCTTGGATATTGATTATTGATGATCTTGATATTGGATTTTATTGATGAACAACACAGCTTATGATATCTCAAAACATAGACAGCTCAAGATCTTCACTCATTGACCTGCTGCATGGTTTGTTAAAATACGATCCATCTGAACGTCTTACAGCTTGGCAAGCTCTTAATCATCCGTTCTTCAAGTGTCCAACTTAAGCTACTGCACTTCAAAGCAAATCTATGGTTGTGCTGGTTTTGACGTGAATGGCTGCCTTTGACCATGAGTTATTGTATCTCCTTGTACATGTACAATTTAAATCAATGGAAATCCCTTTTTTCTTTCGAGTCTTCTCTCAGTTGAATAGAACCCTGATTTTGGATAACATGGCATTGCATGGTACCGAGCATAAAGCTAATAACTAAAGAAGATTTGGCGAGGCGGTTGGTTTTTTCAAGATTTTATCTTGTTCATTGTACAAAGAAGGATGATTTGTCAAAGTCAAGACTTTTTAGCTGAGGTTTAGGCAAAAGAATTTCAGTTGCATTTGGTGGTAATGACTTGGACAGAAGGTGTACAATAATAGCTGTAATGAGCTCGAGCCTCCAACTCAACTTATTCGTTACCTTGATAAAAATGGAGATGAAGAACCTTCAAAAGCTTTTTTCAACATTTTAAAGCACCGAAGTCTTCAACAAATAACAGTGCTGTTGCTCGCACGCCAGGAGACTCCTTGCTCAACAGTGAAAGGGGGAGAAGCTACGCCTGAAGATCCCTTGCTTCCAAATTGTATGCTTGCTCATCTCTCCATTAAGTCAATTACATGTTTTTTCCATAATGTAATTTGTATCATATCCTCCCTCTCTTTCCTGGCTGCCAGAAGCTAATTTTACAGCAGCATTAAAGGAGGCCTCTTAAGTGGGATTTCCAAGCCCAAAATGGTATGAAATCTCAGGAGGGTAAGATGACTGTAATACAAAATCACCAGTAATCTCTGCAAGAGCACAAACCATCCTCAAACCTGTGAAATCTATTTGCATCTCTCACCACAAATACTACTCTCAAGATCTTCGATAAACCTTTTATGAACTCATGACAATCCCCACAAACTCTCAAGTTTTTGAATACACGAATCACCTTTCTCCCCTCTTCTGAACCCCCACAAACCAATGCCAACCCTATTGCCAACTTCTCACTATGAACTCGTAAGTTCTCCATCTTTGACTCTTCTTCCACATCGTGTAATGCATATTTAACCCCGTAAACATAACCTAACTCTTCTTTCATCCTCCTCTCCATTTCTTTCAAGATTTCATGTATTTTCTCTGTGAGGGGATGCGTATCATCTCCGCCATAGAAAAAGTGAACCTCCTTGTCAATCTCTACCCAACTACGTCCTGCCTCTTTCTTTAACTTCTTTGACTTCACCAATTCTCTTATGCTCTCACATTCTTTCCAATAGCCTGCATCAGCATAAATGTTGGACATCATCACATAATTAACAGGATTTTCACTGTCTAACCTCAAAAGAATGCCACCTACTTCTTTCCCCAATTCCAAGTCTCCATGTACTCTGCAAGCACTTAGCAATGTCTGCCATATCCCTACATTTGCCTCTAGAGGCATGCTGTCGACGAGGTTCTTAGCTTCTTTTAAGCGCCCAGCTCGGCCAAGGAGATCAACCATGCATGCATAATGCTCTACTCTAGCTTTGATCCCATGGTAGCTGCATAACCTTGAGAAGTATTCTTGACCTTTCTCTACTAGTCCCGAATGGCTACAGCCTAAGAGCACTGCCAAGTAAGTCACATCATCAGGCTCAGTACTATCTAATTGCATTTCATCAAAGAGACGAATTGCCTCTTTGCCGAGACCATGCTTTCCATAACCAGTGATCATAACTGTCCAAGAAATCACATTTCTAGCAGGCATTTCACTGAAAAGTCTCTCTGCCTCATTTATCATTCCACACTTCAGATACATATCCAAAATTGAGTTGCATACTGAGGTGTCTACACCAGAGGGGACTTTAATTGCAAATGCATGCATTTGCTTGCCTTGCTGAACAAGTGCAAAATCAGCGAACACGCCCATCATACTTGACAGAATAAACCCATCAACTTGAATGCTGCTCTCTCTAAGCTGCCTAAACAAGCCCATTGACTCTGCTAAGTTTCCTTCTTGAGCGTAACCAAGAATAAGTGCCGTCCATGATATCACATGTTTCTCTTCAATATGACTAAACACTCTTCTCGCCATGAACAACTTCCCACATTTCACATATAAATCAATGAGAGCACCAGCAACAGCAGTACTAACAGAATACAAGAAACCACCAGTAATCAAGAAAGCATGAATTTGGTTTCCTTCTTTGATTGCACCAAGATCACTGCAAGCTTTCAACGTGCTTGTAAACGTGAATTCATCGAGGAATCCCCCAACTTCTTGCATTTTCTGAAACAAAACTAGAGCTTTCTCACAGAATCCTGCAACAGTATATCCTGCTATCATAGCATTCCAACTTATAAGGTTCCTTACAGGCATAACTTCAAACATACAGGCAGCTTCATTGATTCTTCCACATTTTGAGTACATGTCAATGATAGAATTCCCTACCACATTCACCATATCAAATCCAGTTTTCACACAAATATCATGAATTTGTCTCCCAATATCTAGGCCATTCAACAAACCACAGGCTTTAAGATTCGTTGAAAAGGTGAAATCATTCGGTTTCACACCCGATAAGCCCATTTTGGAGAATAGTAATAATGACTCTGGCGGGTTCCCATTTTGTATGTGCCCGCACATAAGAGCCGTCCAAGAAACCACATTTCTTTTGAGCATTCTATCAAACACATCACAAGCAACACCTAGTCTACCGCATTTTCCATACATAACTATTAGATCATTGCTTAACATCAAGTCAAAACCAAACCCCATTTTCACTAAAGCTCCATGTACTTGCATTCCTTGATCAAGTAACAAACTTTTTGAACAAAACCGCAAAAAGTTTGCAAATTTCTGCCTCTCATTTAACACTGAAAACAACCCCCTATTCATTGATTACCAAGAACACCGAAAGCAATGGCAACAAGAATTGGTGGCTTGAAAATCAGAGAACTAGAGAATTTATTTGTGCACATTTTGCAGAACTGAAAAGACATTGTAGAGTTGAAGAGTATCCATGCTCACGTTATCGAGTACTAACTTTCACAGAGCAACTTCTTGGTGACAAAAATGGTAGATGTGTGTGGTAAAAGTGAGAATCTTGGTTACGCAACCTTGCTGTCTAAGCAAGTGAAGGAATCAAATGAGTATTTATACAATGCAATGATAAGAGCCTACGCACACAATGAAGTGTACAGGGGAGCCATCACCTTTTATAAGGAAATGCTAAAACTAAGGCGGTGCATCATACTTTTAATTTTTTTTTTATTGTTTTAATATGTTTGTATAAAAAAACATTTTAATATATTTTTAAATAAAAAAGAAACCCACAAAGTGAAGACTACTTGTTATGATCCAGTTCAGGGCTTGTTTGTTATCATCAGGGTAAGCAAGCCCATGCCCATTTATGCAAGTTTGAGAAGTCTAATTTACCATAG
Source organism: Populus alba (assembly GCF_005239225.2). Taxonomy (NCBI): domain Eukaryota; kingdom Viridiplantae; phylum Streptophyta; class Magnoliopsida; order Malpighiales; family Salicaceae; genus Populus; species Populus alba. The sequence continues at coordinate 22,095,064 of NC_133289.1, forward strand.
AGATTAGAGAATGAACTCGAGGTGTTATAATTTATTACATGCACTCGAGGTGTTTGATGGAATGATTGAAAGAGATTCGATTTCATGGAATGGTATCTTTTCCGGGAATGCTAGATTGGGTCATATGAGAAAGGCGAGAGCTTCGTTTGATTCAATCCCTTATAAGACTTCTCTATGTAATGCTCATATTGAAATGTACGCAAAATGTGGCTGCATTGGTCAAGCTTGCCAATCTTTCGATCAAATGTACAGGAGGGGTGTGATTTCTTGGAGTGCCATCATCAGAAAAATTCACAAAGGGTGTTTTTACTTTCTAACGTGGTTAGGAGAAGAATTTGGCAAATTATCTCCGATCAATTTTTATTTTTTTTAATAAATAGCACAGTTTGATAAGAATCGTGGAAAGTGCACATTTTAAATAAATTATTAAAATAAACTGACACAAATTTTAAATATAGAGGAAAAAATTAAAACAATTATAGAAAATATCACCAACAATACCAAAGTGAGTCGTTTACGCGGCCCAGAGCACCTCTTCTCTTCTCGGTGAAATTTATGCTCAAGAGATCGCTCTTCTCCGACTGCAATTTTTTTTAAAATCACAGCTAAACTATGCTATTTTCTATATATAAAAAAATTGTCTTTGCCAAATTTTGTTTTTAAAGCGTGCTGTTTTTTTTTATAAAAAAAATCGCAAATCAGGGGAAAGCTCGCGCAGCAATTGCAGTGTTTGAAAGAATGAAGCAAGTGGTAAGCACGCAAATACAAACATCGTAAATTTATTCGGAAGCCAAAGATTGTTCCAGAGAGAATGAACTGATGCATGTCAAAATAAATAACATATAGAATCAATTAGCTAAATTAAAAGACCAAGGAAAGGCAGCAAATGACCATTACGGCATGCACAGTACAATACTGCATCAGTTTCCTTCCGGACAATCTTTGTTTTTGCATTTTTAAATTATTTAAAAAAAATTAAAATTTCTTATTTTTTTTTACTTTAAATTAATATTTTTTTATATTTTCATATTTTAATTTACTAATATTAAAATATATTTTTTAATAATAAACACTTCAAAAAATAACATTACAACACTCTTACGCAGGCATACGCATGAATCACCAAGCTACCTTCATAGCTTCACTTGCTTGTTCAGTTCAATCAGTTCCACCAGTTGAAGGGATCTTGTTCTCTGCTTCTACAGCCCCTTTAAAAGCACTTTGATTATTGAAGAGAAACAAGCGTTACATTGGTTAGCAGAACTAGATAAAGAGGCCTGAAATTAATAACGCTACTTATCAAGTTGCTGCCCAGCAGAGGAAATCCTAGATGCGATAAGACAGCCGCAAGGGCCACAACTACAGAACAACGAAGACGGGATTTCTCTGATGCTGCAATGGCAGAGGTTATTTGATTTGGAGTCACAGAACTACTAATCCATCGTTGTGGTTTTAAGTTTTGCTCTGTTCCTGAAGTAGACCTACATAGTTTGGCCAAAGATGACTCTACTTTACTGCTTGTTTCCGCAGAGGAAGCTACTGATGCTTCCGCAGCTGTGTTAAATTCGCGTGAAGATGGTTTAACAGTGCTCCCACCATGTCCGGCAGCAATGGTGGTCAGTTCATGATCATCTTTTCTATCAGCAGAATATGCTAGATTGCCTCAAATACCTCCACCCTCAGCAAACGAAAATGCTATAAAAAGCATGCAAGCCATAGATGGCCTCAAGTACCAGCACCCCTCAACAAACGAAAATGCCATCAAAAACATCCAAGCCATAGATCGCCTCAAATACCTCCACCCCTCAACAAACGAAAATGCTAACAAAAACATGCAAGCCATGGATAAGAAAGCATGGTGACTTTACATGGTAAAGACATTTTCTTTTAGCCACACCACCTCTCCTCTTTCAGAAGAGGAAAGATGCGCAATGACTTGTTTGGGCCGCTCAGAAATAGGGCCGCGTCATTATCTGCCTATAATGAAAACATAAAAAACAAACACAGCCTTACAGTTCTTGTAGGGTCTCAAAACCCCTATAAACTAACATGAGAAGGTGAGAGAGAGTAGGGGTACCGTACCGGTGATTTTATTGGAGAGATGAAGAGGCGGGTCCTGGGAATTCAACGGTTGAGATGGATTTACCGGGTGGGAGGGCATGGATCTGACAGGTGATGAGAGCTAGTCGGTCAGATCCTCAATCAACGTTCTTTCTCCTTCTTGATTCTCCAGGAGTGGATGCCATTCGTCGTGCTTTTTCGGTAATAATGCTTGCCTTTATTTTATTTTCATTTTTTTAATTGAATTGGGTCGAATCAAGTAAACTTTCTTGTATTGGGCCTGCGAACTTAAGCTTTCGTGCTATGAAAATCTTGTGATTTTTGTTTTAAAAATCTAAAAAGAAAATTGTTAATCTCTATAAATCTGACTTGATGGGTTGGCATACGAAATTATTGACTAAGAGATTGACTTCAATTTTTTTTTTTTTGTCGTTGACCCTGCATCTTTTTTAAAGTCCTGAATGAGGTTTTAGTTTTTGATTGTCTTTCTTAATAAATATGTTTTTCAGATATTAAATATATGTTTTTATTCTTGTGAAAATATATCGATATTTTTAACTATTAGACCAATATTTCATTAATAAAAATTAATTTTATATAATTTTTAATTTAAATAAAAACAATTATTGGATAATGTTAATTTATAATCAAACTCGATTTAAACTCAATCAATTTAATGTTAAAAATTTAAAAACATATATAATATTATTTTTAAAAAAATAATTTTCATATTATCTAGATATTTTTTTATATTTAAAGTATTTTTAATTTAAGTCATAACATAACACGACTAGGTCAATTAGCTAAAAGAAACTAAAAGGATAGAACATTTATTGTGTAATTTTTTATTTTAGTTATAAACTCATTATTATTGTGGATTGTAATAGCAAAATGAAGACATAACACAAATGGTTTTGAAAGAGGGGGGTATAATAGTTTTTTTATTGTTGATATGCCCTTGAAGGAAAAATAAATAAACATTGACTGGTAGGGGCACTTTTGACTTTTTGCATTTTAGTTGCATATTAAAATTACCACGATACCCTTAAGTCATAATCGGCTTTGGCTTGTGTCAATGAGTGTTCTTGTCTTTTTATTTAGGTTTTTTTTTTTTTTTTTTGTAGTAATCCAGTTTGATCAGAGGTAATTTAATTTATTACATAAATAAAATATTAATATATATTATTTCATTTGAAAAAAAAATAATTGCGCATAGCAATGACGTGGACGAGAATGGGTTCTCCTGTGGTTTACAAATACGGAGTGTGCGACGACCAAACTCCAGCCTCCACAATGGCATTTTAATCCTCACAACATCGTCTAAATGGCCACAAATATATTGAGTTTTGTACTGATGATCGTTTCTTTTTTTTTCTTCCTTCTTTCCTCTTTTTTTCTTGGTTTGAAAGCAAGCCCCTGCATGTTTTTAGCAAACCTTCTATTTATTTTTTATTTTAGTTATAGTTTTATTATTTTATTACTATTTGTTTTATTTTAGATTATTCATAGATTTAAAATTCTTTACAATTAAATTTTTCTTTATTTTTTTCACCTCTCAGATTTGGTTCTCGTTATTTTTATTATTACTATTTTAATTAAATTATTTTTTCAATTGCATCCCAAAACATTTTATATCATTCTCTTAATTGGATAATTTTCAATTGCATCCCCCATTATTTTATATCATTTCTCTTAATTTAATTTTTCTTTTCAATTGCATCTCTTAATATTTAAGTTAATTTTATTTTATCTCATATTTGGTTTTTTTTTTTTAATTGCTATTTTTTTTTAATCCTTTCTTATCGAAACTTTCTTTTTCAACCCTTTAACATTTTATTGATCGAGATTTTGTTAATCTTTAAAGTCATGAATTTAAAAAATTGGGCCAATTTGGTTTAAATCTTCTTTTTTTTCTTCAAGCACTTTCTTACAAATGATTTTTGCCCATACCATCCTTCTATGGATTGATCACAATCTCATGTGTTTGGCCATAAATTTTACGACACAACCAATCTAGTATATTATTCTGTATAAGAATATTGACATGGAAATAGTCATGTTAATTGGAAAAATATCGATAACAACTACATAAAAAGTGATGTCGGTGTTGATTAATAGCTGGCTAATCCAGCATAAATACATGCCTTGACAATCTAATCTTCTTTCCCTTTTTTTTTTTTTTTTTTTTGGGCTGCAATCAGCTTGACGGATTGCAGAGAAGGGGAATAATATTAATATGCAAGTTGCTCTAAAAACATCGAGCGAACCACTTCTCTGCCAGCAGAAATGTATCAGTATTATTTTTCTGGTGTGAGACTCTTGACAAATTTAAATTATCCATCGCCTGGTCAAATGGTTTTTGTGCAAACAGCCTTCGGATTTCAACATCATTATATCGAAAGGCTGCATCGCTAATAAAGATTTTAGAAATAAAAAAAACAGACTCAAATAAAGAATTATGTTTTTTTTTTCTCCAAAAACTCATCTGACTTCTTTTAAAGTAAAGTCACAGAGTAATAAGCGTCCCATGTCAACACAACATGAAAGCAATCTATTCAATGGATGGGAGAAAAGGGAGACAGATGAGTACTGAAATGAGCTGGATGCTTTAACGTAGTGCAAAAGGCGTATAGTTTGAATTCTTTTCCCTTTTTTTTTGTATTGAAGCTTTTTCTTTGTCGTGGCTATTGAACCCTTTTAACAGTATAATATGGTTTCCTTCTTCATGAAGGATCCTGGATTTCAAGATTTTTTTTTTTGGGTTTTGTCTGCTCGAGAGTGCGGTGATTTTTGTTTTTCGATGTATTTTCAAATTGGTTTTATTTTCAAAAATATTAAATTAATAAATTTTTTAGTATTTTTGATGATTTTAACATGAAAAATAAAATTATTTTAATATATTTATAAATAAAAAATATTTTTAAAAAATATTATATACCATAATATCATAACACACTACTTGTGCCATGCAACAAAGGTAATTCTCCTTTATTATATAATTATTCAATAGATTATACTTATTGGAATTCGAATATATTTCATCCAAGAAAATTACCATTGCATGATGACTTAATTATGTCCATTTATATTAAATTTAGAGAGGTAATTAATATATAAAAAAAAACTTCATTTTGCCCTTTGATATCAACTAATTTACCTCGGTAGGTATGAATTAAATTATTCAGTGAGTTCATGGTTGTTGAGCAGGCATTGAAGAGGAGTTCATGAATCATAATTATTAATTTCTAGTAAAATAAAATCATGATTTTTTAAACTCATGCACCGAACCTTAAAATTAGTGTTCTAAAATATTTTAGATCTTAGCAAAGACGTTTACATTCTCAAAATAGATAAATACAAAATATAAACACGTTCAGATACAGTCAACATTGGGGCTGGTGATGCCTCAAATTATTGTAAGTATATTTTTGCACTCTTTAATTATTAGCCTGTAGGTGGGTTTAAGGTAAATATAATAGCCTTTAGGGCGAACACTTTATTATTAGGAAAAAAAAATAACAGACAGAACAAATTATTAAATTTAGATGAATTAATGTTTTGCTAAGATATTTTAAATTTCATATCCGTAATAGCGTTTGGTTAATGTATATGACAAAAAAAATAAACATAAAAAATAAAAAAAGCATATTTTGTTGAAGAAAAAAACATAAGGGTAGAGTTTCAAAAATGTCTTATTAACTTTTTTGTTTTTTGTTTTAAAAGTTTTTTTTAAAAATTAAATTTTATTTTATTTTTTTCTTTATTTCAAATTAATATTTTTTTTTAGTGTTTTTAGATCATTTTGATGTACTGATATAAAAATATTTTAAAATAAAAAAATATTATTTTAATATATTTTCAAGTAAAAAACAATTTGAAAAGTTATTATAACCACACTTTTCAAACATGACAAATTAAAAAATATATATAAAGGGTAAAAAAATTAAATTTTACTAATTTTTACCTTAAAATTTTAAATTATTCACAAAAAAGTTATTAAAGTTTTTTTAAAGCTCAGCCCTACTAATTCCCTTTCCCTCCTTGAAAAAATAAAATAAATTTGTATATTTAAAAAAAAAAAAAAAAAACAAACATATTTCTTTTCATCTTCATCATCTCCTTGGAAAAAAAAATTTACCACATCCTTATAAGCCCCACTCAAGAATTGAACGCACTCCCCTTTCTTTTGGGTTTCGTGGTCAAGTCACCTGTCGTATACAATAAAATCCTAGAAACCTCAAGGTGACTTCCCTTGCCTCCTCCTCTACCCAAAGAATATTCCAATGCAACCAAAAATAAAAATAAAAAAACCTTACAGAGGTATATGGGTTGCGCTAAAAACTTTCGAACAAAGATCACTATCTTAGAAATTTAGCTCGCTCGAACAAGGTCTACAACAGCAGCTTCAGGTGCTTCTCTTCTTTTTCTCATGAAATTATAGCACTATCTCTTTTATGCGTGTGTATGTAGAACTTGATTGTTTTCTTGTATCTTGTTCTTTATAATCTTGATTCTTTACTGATGTTAGGATTCGCGTTTATTTTAATTCAGTGGGTGCTGTTGTTTTTGTCGATTCTATCCACTGAGGTGCATGGAAAGTCCATTTAAGTCGATGGCAATGAGCTCTGATCAAGACACTCGTATCCTTGCTTGTACGCATGATAGATTGAGTGGTCTTCCAGACCAAGTTATTTATCATATATTCTCCTTCCTTGGAGCTAATGATACTGCACGTCTTGGTTTAGTATCGAAAAGGTTTAAAAAACTATGCTCCTCTAGCCCTTACTTGAATTTTGTTGCGGATTTTGATTCTGGTTCTGATCATAGCTGTTTAAGAACAAGGTATGCTGATTTCTGTTCTTATGTCGATAAAGTTCTGCGATCGCGCGAAAAGACTGGAGAAGGGTTAGTACGTTTGCTTGTTCATTGGTTTTGCAAGCAAAGAAGGTTTGATATTGGAGGGAGTGTTGTTACTTCATGGGTTACTGTTGCTACAAAGTGTGGTGTTGAGGAACTTGACATGCTAGTCCATGTAGACTCATTAAGAGGCTATTCTTTGCCGGATTGTGTTTATAAATGTGAATCTTTGAGGGCTTTGAAATTGAATTTGCAGATGGGAAGGTTCAGTTTTCAAATACTAGGGTTTGACTGGCTCAAAGACTTATGGCTAGATTCAGTAACAATAGGGGATAAAAATTTTGGACAAAGAATTTCGGATCGGTGTAAATGTCTTAAAAGGTTAACTCTTGAGAATGTTGATGGTATCAGTGATCTCACTATGACAAGCTCATCTCTTGAAGATCTGGAAATAAGTGATTGCAGATTTCCAAATAGTTTCTTTGATGGGAAATTTAACATATCTTGTTCATCTCTCAAGGTCTTGACAATATCCAGGTGCCAATTTAAAGCCTTGTGGCATGTTAACCTTGATTGTCAATCGCTGAAAAATATGACAGTCCAGGACTCTGAGTTTGGCAGATTTTTTGTTTGCAAGATAGATTGTGAGTCTCTTGAAACTCTTGAAGTCTGTGGGTCTAATTTCCTTGAAGCATGCCAACTCCTGGTTGATTGTCCATCTCTTATCCATGCCATGATTAGCAGCTGCAGGTTTGCAAATGTTTGCTTTCTGAACATCAAAAGCTCTTCCCTTGGAGGTTTAACTCTATCCGAGTGCAAATTTAGCTCCCCAGAAATTGGTTCCCAATACTCCAAGCCAAAAAAAGAGATCAAAGTAGGTGCCGGTCCCTGCCGACGCATTATTATGAAGGCTGAAAACCTTGAGACATTGACTGTAAGCTCATCAGACGCTTATTCATATGAATTTCCTTTGTCAATTTCTGCTCCTAAACTCAAGGATTTACGGTGGACTGGAGATCCCGTAGATTTTAGTTATTTGAACCAGGGCATGGTGTCGCTATTGAACGCAAGAATTCATATTAAGCCTACTTGTCGGCATAGAAGTGAGGAATCTGATCGTCGGTGCAAGCATTCAAAGAGTTTAATTTACTGTGCTGCCAAGTTCCTTCAATGTTTAAGTGAAGCCAGATTCTTGAGTATAAATACGTGGCCTATTGAGGTACTTCCTTATACTTTCTGTTCCTGTTCCTGTTTTTCTTCACATAGCATTACCTCTTTTGTTTTCTTTTTTCAGAGGACTGATGAGCATAGGCTTTTTTGATGTTGCAGATTTTCTTTATGCAGAATGATTCTCCGATAGTTTTCAAGAAGCTACAGAACTTGGTTCTACTAACCAATGGTTCATTTGCAGACCAAATCCCAACCATTGCCTCCTTCCTCAGGGGATTGCCTAATCTTAGGAGACTAATAATAAGATGTGAACAGATATCCCATGAACTTTCTGATCCAAATGCAAGTCTTACTGAGAGCACTCTAAATCCATTTCTCTTTTCTCCACGTCGAAACACACATTTCAGCTGTTCATCTCTTTAACATGCTCTTTTTTGCTCTGTTTTTGCAGCTGCTAAATTTGCTGGGCTTGAATTCTAGGAGCTTTAATCTGACAGGCGTCGGCCAGGATTTGAAAAACGTGAAGATAGAAGCTGTGCAGGGTCAGGCTCAGTCGTGTGTGCAGAATGCTGGGAAGAGAAGATAATTGCTTTTAGTTCAAGATTTTTTTATATAAGTAATACCAGTTGAGCTACGAGCAAATTGGCACCTTTTCTCCAATCTATTATTGAGTTTTGTATCAAACCACTGCATCTGTCCTTGATACATTGAATCATCTCTCTAATCCATCGTTTTCATTTTGTTCTTTACAACTAGGCCCTTTTTTGGGGTTCATTTTGAAGGTCAGCTTAACCTTTTGGCTATATAATGGAAGTAACTTTCAACCTTCAGCACTGTTAAAAAAGCAATGCTGTCTCGATTTGGAGGAGAGTGAGTGCTGCTTTCAAGTGATGTTCTGAACCCTGCTAACTATTCAGAAAAAGATTAGGGTGTTCAGAAAAAGATTAGGGTGTTTGGGAGCCTGTCAAAAAAGTAAATTTGCCCATTATTCTAAAGCTACACGGTGATTGTATCTATCTGAAAGTCCTAAAATTAGAGAAATCCCATGTTTCCAATTATCTTACTACCTTTTATTTTTCACAAGCCATTAGGAAGCTAATTATAAATAAGCTATCCTGGATACTAGAGAGGGAACATCAAAGGATTATATACAACCTCGGTTAAACAGAGAACCGATTGCATTTAAGCAGAGAAATTAACTTACATAGGTTACGAAATCTGCCAATGCCAACTTAGTGGTAGCTTTAAAACTCTGTGCGTGGCATCTTCCTCTCAAGAAATTCTAACAAAAGGCACAGGCTGCAAACTAGAGTTTGGATTCCAATATGGAATACAGGGATTAGCACATTTTCAAAACTCTCAAGATATCTTTCTGCTCGCTCAACAAAAATTTCAAGGAAAATCACTTGCATGTTGATTCCACTTGATAGCTTTAACTGTCACAGACCACATCTGAATTAGAAACTGGAGGCGAGTCTTCATGTCCAGATATCTCTCTGTTTGTACGTTCTGACAAAGTTTCATCATCTGAATCAAGCACATTATTAGAGTCAAGGGCAGAGTTACGAGTGGGTCTTTGTCTCAACCTACTCTTTTTACCCAAGTTTCCAGCTTCCAGGGCAGGATGGCTTGCAACTCCAGCCAGTCTTGAACTCCAACGAGAACCAAACTTCCGAGCAATGTTCTTCTCACCAAAAATTTTATTTTCTTTGTCAGATTTGTCGGATCCACTCCCATTATCATGATCCCTTTTGCTATCATAATCATCATCATCATCATCATCCGCTTCATGAAGCTTGTCACTTTCATTTTCACTCTCTGAGAAGCTTCCCTTCTCGATATTATCTTTGGAGTCTGCACCAATGCCTGAATCACCTATTTCACCATGACTTTCTTTTGAATTTGTGCCCATATTTGATCCCCCATTAGAAGCATTTTTTTCCTGCTTGACATGTTTGCCATTGTTGCTCTGCTCTTCAGTTGTTTTCCTTTTCCTGGATCATAAATTGAAGTCAGCAATGGAAAAGATCATGAATTCTCGTTCTCAATATGAGGGACAAAATGCATAAAACAAAGATGTTGAAGAATTTAAGAACAAGTTTAGCAAAGAATGTTGCATGTTTGAAATATAGAAATGCCGTGATGACAGTAATTTCATCAAGTCTTACTTTGTTATTTTTATAGCCTCATCAATAGCACGATCATAGTCATCTGCATATTGGATCGCAAATCAAGAGGTTAATTATAAATATAATTCACAAGTACAATCAAGTTTCTCAGATAAAAAAATATATGTTTGAATCAAACAAGAAACTAAAGTGAACTGAAACCCAAATAACCATGAAAATTATCATTCAGTTTGTGGCTATTTTCTCCATCTCATCCATGATTTGAGATCCCATAGAAGCTCAGTAACGCACTTGACAACAGGGAGGCAGTTACATAATTCTAAAAATGTTCAATTGGCTCTATATGATTATTAGATATTTGATGTAGTTCAGCAAGACAGTGAAATAGAAGCAAAAGACAAACAAAAGATGATTATGCCAAAACCAGATCATGAAAACGAATACAGACAAGATAACATCATACCAAATGTATAACTGATAGGTCTCCGACTGCGGCAGGAACGAGCAACCCCAGCAGTGCAGGGTCTAAAACTGTTCAGGAGCTTTTCTTGCCTTTCTTTTTGTTTGAGGGCCCTATCTTTCTTCTATTGAATACAATGACAGTGACAGATTACTTACCATCAATGTGAAAGATAAATAAACTTGTGCATAAGAAAACTGTGACTACACCCACACTACTAAGAAACAATTATAAGAGAAATCCATAAGCTTACCTTCTGAAATTTCTGTATAATAGGCAGGACATCAGTTTCAATGGTCTTGCCAGCTGCAACTTGTGCAGCAACTTTGCTAGAAGAGAGTTCATTCTGCCATTACCAACAAGAAACAAATTAAACTAAAATTTCCAGTTGTTGAAGCAGGGGAATACTAAACTTACCACAACTTTCTGAAATTCCTCAAGATTGGTTGCAAGTATTTCCCATTGGAAACAGGTAGCTGGCTGATTTTTTGATGCTTTACCCCTCATTCTACTATTTGCCCCAGTCTTGTTTACTTGCTTGTACAGTCTATGGCCAATGACAGAACTTCCATCATACCTGAGAGCACAGTTAGTATTTTCAACACTTTGCACAGCAAATTATATAAAAGTCAGAACATGCTCAAGAATTACCAGTAAGAAGTTACAGTTCCATCTCCCCCAATCTTATCTTTCCGGAAATAAGAAATTTCAGTTCCATCTTTCAAAGAATCGTTAACATATGATGCAATGTCATTTTGCTGTAAACAGAAAGAATGGCTTACAACAGATTTAACAAGGAAACCTAGAAAAAAGCTGCACAGCGCATTCATCTTAAATGTATCCACCTATATAGAGAACTTGATTATCCACTGCACACAATGGTTTCAAAAAGCCAAGATTGCGCAAAATAAAATACCCTAAAAGCCTACCGAATGCAAAAGTAGAAATCAGAAATATAAACATTTAGAAGATCATCAAGTCAAAAAAATACAAATAACAACTTCCAACATATGTTTAATCAGAAAGGCAAGGCATATTACTTTAGCTCTGAGTTCACAGAGTGCTTTCAAAATCAGCAATCTATTAGCTGGATCTAGTTCCTTGTATCCAGACATCTCATCTCTGCACAAGCCACAACAGCAAGAAACCATCATGACCCGAGCAAGTCTAAATAAAAAATTGAAAACCTATCTTTTAGGAAATGATATGAGACAAATATTCAGTAGTTTGATACCCTTTGGCTGCCTTCAGTGGTAACTCGCCTTCCGCGACCTGTAATAGGAGAACACAACTAATAAGTGCAAATTCAAAACCGTATGAAAATCCTAACTACACAGTTCAAAAGTTGAAAAGCCGCATACCCGTGGCCACCACATGGCTAGTTTCTTCCAAAGCTCGGTCACCCACGCATCAGATGCATTCAATGTTTTACTCATAGGCGGTATCCCCTGTTGAAAAATCCATATTTATAAAAAACTTACAAAGATATTATCCGCATGGAAAAAATTCCAAGTTAGAGAGCACGCAATGCCAACCACGTGAAGGCAAAGCCAATCCTTCTCACTTTGCAAAGTGTTACATACACAAAACTAATGACATCGATCACTACACAAAAGGTCCATAGCCATTTGATTTGCCCTTTCATGCGGAATTATAGCGTTATCCTTTTGCTTTTTATGGCATATTATATGAATCAATTATCTATCATAACATCCACACGCATGATTTTCAATGCTAAAAATCAGCATCAATGTAAAGGAAAACACACAAACAAATACACGATAAGCATGCAATGCCCTCATAGCCGAAATACGCATTCCCTTTGTTCGAATCATTTACACCAGATATTACAAAAACATATTTTCGGCACAGGAACAAAAAAGAATCATAACCATTGAATTCGCGAGCCCAGTAAGCAAGACCTGTGATTATCTTATGTCGTGATTCGTGCCATGATTTTTCACCCAGATCATAAATTATACATCGTGATAGAATCAATTGATTGCAAACATCATGATAATCAAAAACATTGTTTCGTTAATTAATTAAAAATGTATAACACCGGATAATAACTTCGCTAATTTTATTTTATTTATAATAATAATCAAAGCAAGCATAAATAAAAAATAAAAATAAAAAACCTTTAATAGCTTAATGTGAAGCTGAGCAAGTGATTTATTAGGCTCAACAAGAGCACTCTCAATCTCCTCTGCCGTTAACTTTAAATCAACCCCAATGACCGGCTCAAAAACCTGTAAAAAAGCAGCCTCCAGCTTTTTACACGAAATATTTATTAAGAAAAAAAACAGAGAGAGAGAGAGAGAGGGCAGTTTGTTTCTTTTACGCTCAAAAAATTAAGAACCGTAGCGAGTTCCCATCGTCCACGAATCTTCTCGATTTCCGATTTCAAATAAGAGTCGTCGTCCAAAACGACGACGCCTTTTTCCTTCTCGTCGTCTGTCATTTTGCGGAGAGAGAAGGTGGAGTGAGAGATTGAATGGAGAAGGAAGAGGGAGGGGGAGCGGTAAAAATTTAGGGGACTTGTTTCCCGCCTAAATGAATTTGACTGACCTGAGTAAGGATCGTGGTTGGATTAATGTTAAGGTTGAGGTTACTTTACCTTTTCTAGGGTTAATTAGTTAATTAATTTTAGGCTATCATTTTGGAATAGGAGGGGAGGACAGCACAGGACACCTTCACTCCCACTTTTTATTTTTTTCTCTTCTTGTTCGTAAAGCGCTGCATTTTTGTTGTTTCAATAGCTAGACGCCATCGTTTTGGCCAGTACTTTTTCCAACAAAGCAGGGAGCACAATATCTATAAAAAATGATCTAAAATTAATTAAAATAACAATTTTGGATCTCAAACAAAAAAACCGGTAAGAAAATTAAAAAAAAAAAGATTGGTTTAATTCGATTTTTATTTTATATTTTGGAAACAAAACTGAAAAATTAAACTAGAAAAATCAAGATCATATATATAATCAAACAGCTATTTTTTTAAAAAAAAATCAAATTTTAATGAGAGGTTTTTGGCTTGGGTTTTAACAATAACCAAACCCATTAATTTAATTTTTTAAATTGATTCAGTTCCATTTTAATTCTTTGATTTAATTTTGATTTGGTTCAAAATTAAAAAAAAAATCAATTTTGTTGGATTTTGTCCTCCAAATTGCAATAACTATTGAAAGATATTTCGTTATATTTTTGTTTTCGCGATTGGAATCTTTGAAATTAAAATTATTTTCAAGACTTCAAATCAATTTTGTTTTTGAAATTATTTTAAGAATATTTATTTAAATATTAATATGAAAATATTATTACAAAAATACCGTTTCTTTTCTGCAACAGGCCACCCATCCTCCGTAACAGTAGACGCTCCCAATAAAGGGTCGCTGGGAAAATAGGCAGAGGACGAGAATGCGTGCATTTCAATCCCCGTTTCACAGAAAATTGCTTCTGCGTGATAATTGGACTGTGACACTGTCAGAATCTTTAAACTATAAAACGAGGTCGTTGGATCAAAACCAGGGGAGCATGCTTCACGGTGCGGAAACAGGAAGCATGGCAGGGCAACAAACACAAAACCAAAGTGAAAGAAGAGCAGCACGTGTCATTTCCATAATAAAATGAACGAACTGTGAGGAGTAACAATATTCTCAGTGTGTACTTTCAGGGGGAAATAACTCCAGGTTCCCGGCACCACACAATGATGCCTTTTCTTTGTTACCCAGAAAGGAAAGGAGAGTGGCCGGCATTTCTTGTATTCAGTGTAGAGGAACATCGCCGACCGTTTGTTTACTTGTAGCTTTTCCTTTTAAAACAACCACGCATGCTGAATGTTTGGTAATGTTAAGACACAGTTTATTAATGTTGGGTGATGTTAAAATATAGTTTATTATACACGTGGAATCCATATAAAATTTATTTAAATTAGGGGTTTGTGGAAAGTAGCTGAATCAGGTTGATTCAATTTTAAAAAATCAATTTTTATTTTTATTTTTATTTATGTTTTATTCAAAAAACTAGAAGAAGATTACTTGATAACATAGCATTTACAGAATTTGATCACAATTCCAATTTTATTCTTGATGATATTTTACATGATGTTATTGCACGCTTAAAAAACCAAGAAAATTGTATTTCTTGCCAAATGGATTTCGTACATGATGAAATTATAGATCATTAAATGGAACAATAAAAAATATTTGATACAAGTATTGTTTATTTCATAATGTAATATTAGTAGTTAAATCTACAATATTTAAATTAAAAAGATCAATATTAAACATACATATATATTATTTTATAACCTCAATTTGAAAATCATTATTTTAATTAGACACATTAAACTATTTTTTTGTTCAAACTCAATATCATAGTTTTAACCAAACATATATATAATTACCAAACTAACGTCAATCAAAAATACATTTTATAATATAATTTTTTTCAAGCCACAGCCACAAAAACTACCACAATACCAAACACAGCTGGAGGACTATTTAGGCATTGCCCACAATTACCACCGGTGTATTTATTTTGTATTTATAAAGTTATTTTCCTTTGTTTTTTATTTGAAATTATTTTTTTTATATAATTTTTTTTAATGTGCTGAAATTAAAAATAAATTTTTAAAATAAAAAATATTTTTTTAATATATTTTTTTAAAAAAATATTTTGAAAAATAGCCGTTACCATAATACTAAACACTATCATATAAGTCAACATAAAAAAGTATTAATGACTTGTTTGATAGTGCGATAAAATATTATTTTTTAAAGTATTTTTTTTAATATATTAAAAATTTATTTTTTTAAATTTATTTTTGTTATTAATATATTCAAACGATTTAAAAATATTAAAATATTATTTAAAAATAAAAAAAATTAAAATTTTTTAGAAACACAGTTAAACTGTTATCTTAAATATACCCTAAAAAATATTATAAATTAAAGATAAAATAGTTAAAATTATTAATTTAATTTAATTTTACATGTATCCCAAGTAATTGAATTTAATTATATAATTTAATATTTTATTTCACATGTAAAAATTATAACAAGTTACGTGAAGTTAAATTAAATTTTACATGTGATATGACAGCAGACTTGACAAGTTTTTTGTTTTTAACTTAAAAAACACAAGAAGCTAGCGACAGTCATTAAACTTTTTCAGAATCGAAGGGAGTGGTTTTCAAAAACTGCGACAGTGGCTGTCAGTTTTTTATTCTTCTCAATAAAAAGTAAGTAAAGGAAAAAAAATTATCAATATTTCCAGTTCATTTTAGCACACTCAAGGTTTTTTTACCCTAATTTTTGTTTTTATTTTAAAAAACTGTTTATAATTGTCCATGCAAGTTAAAAAAAAATATTTTATATGTGATTTGAAGATAAAATCATACTTATAATCTATTTAAAAAATTTAAAAACAAAAGTATAATTTGAATTGAATTTCCATAAATGATTTGTTATTAGGATTGTTATTTTAATATCAAATGTATGATAATTAAAAAATAAAAAAAATAAAAATAAAAATTTTAATACTGTTTAAGAACAATGTCCTGAGGGAAGAGTAGGTGTAGCATGGTAATATGCTCTGTTGATTCTTCTATTCTTTTTACTTTCTATATTAATTGCCCAGATCACCTGAGAACACGTGAGATAAACAAACAAGACAACACAGTAAAACGGATAAGAATGAAGAGATCGGTCTATTTTATTATGTTAAAATCTAATCTTCTTGTGTCCTAAAAGTATTTTTAAATAATTTTTTTTTTTACTTGAAACTAATTGTTTTAGCTTTTTCTTGCACAGGATGACGGTAGTCTTTGGAGCCTTCAATCTACCATTTAGAACATGCTTGTGAGTGCAGTAGTCTGTGCTTTTTAAATGTATTTGGTTTTAAAAAATATGAAATTGATATTTTTCTAATATATTTTTTTATGGTTTTGACATGATGGTATTGAAAAAAAAAATTTTTTTATCAAAATATAGTTTAGAATAAAAAATATTTTTAAAAGGCATAATATATTACAATATTAAATATACACTCAATCTATCTGTTGATTCAACAATATAATGTTTAGATAACAAACAAACAAATCCAAGTTCAATAATTTTCAACTAGTAAAGTTTTTCATAGTATTTGTTATTATAAAAGCGGTTATTTTTAAAAGTATTTTTAATTTAAAAACATATCAAAATAATATTTTTAAATTTATTTTTAACATTAAAATATTCAATAACATGGTAAAATTTAATTTAAAATAAAATGAAGATTAATTTTTTTGAAAAACATGTCCACGGCCAAAACAAGCAACCCTCTCATGTCTACATGAGTTTGTTTCCCCTCTTTCTCGTCTAAAATGTATAAAAATAATAGCTATTTTCTTTTTAAAAATAACGTTGGACGTTATCCTTTTCATACATAAGTAGTTGTTACATAAATATTCATCATATAATTTATAGTTCGCATGCATTTTAATTGAGCAAGTGAAATAATTGGCCTCGGTAATTATCGTAAGAGTTTCGTATTGTTAGCTCTCAAATATTTGCATAGACTATCTCACAAAACTAACATCGTTTAAGCTGGGTCAGGTGCTATGAATTCATCTAGAAAACATCCTGAAATCACACAAATGTTTTTTTTTTAATTTTATCTTTCATGGTTTTTTTTAATAATAAGAAATATTTAAAAACTTATCAATCAAGAAATTTTAAATTAATTTTTAAAATAAATTGATTTTTTTAATTAATATATTCAATACACAATACTAGAACACGACGATAATTTATGATGTTTTGATTAGTGATCTAAGCTTATTTACAAGTACAGTTATAATTCTTTTTTAAAGTATTTTTTATATAGAAATATATAAAAATAATATATATTTTTATTTTTTTAAAATTAATTTTGATATTAGCACATCAAAATGATTTAAAAAACAAAAAAAATATTAATTTGAAGTAAAAAAAATAAATAATAAATAAAATTTTCAAAATATTTTTGAAATAAAAAAATAAACAGAGTAAACCACTGGTTGTTAAATAGATAATTTTTATCAATTTTAAAAAATAAATCAATTTTTTTTATTAATCATAGTTTTTTAATTAAAATTTTAATAGAAAAGGTTTTAGTAAAATTAATGTAGAACTATGGTATGTATTAATTAATAAAAACTCTTAAAATTATAGCCAGCACAAAATTTAGTTTAAATCATACCTTATCATGTTATCAAACGTATTCCTAGCAACGAATCAAACCCACATGGAATGGAGAGATGATATTTGTCTAGAAAATGATATTTTAGATATTTAATTGACTAAGGCGTAGTACGACCCTAAACATGCAATAATTTTATGGGGGTGACTAATATAGTAATAAATGTTACTTTTAAAGTATTTTTTATTAGAAATGTATTAAAGTATATTTTTAAAATTTATTTTTAATATCAATATATTAAAATAATTTAAAAATAAAAATAATTGATTTTTTTTTTAAATGGACAAAATGATGTTTTAATTGCTGCGCAAAACAATGCCTCATAATTCATGGATAAAAATTTCCAAAAATAAAAATAAAATAAAAATAAAGTATATTTGTCTATTGTCGAGAATCCACAGTCCAGTGACTTATATGACCTTTACCCTCACTTTTTATCCCTGTTACCCCGTAGTTCCGCTTTGTGTCTGCACTGCGTTGCACTTCACGCATCCGAGAAACCAGAAACACCTCGCAACAAATTAAAAAAATAAAGAGAAAAATTGAAATCTCCACCGGCAACACCCCGAATTCTCCTACTCAAAAACCTCGAAAAAAAAAAAGAGTAAAAAATGAATAATCAAAATCCATAACTAACAGAAAACAACAATAACCTCCATTGAAATGGACAAAGAAACCGACCTTCTCTCTCGCCTTGCAGCGAACCATCTCCACCTAGCTCAATTCGAGCCATTACGAGCCATCCTCACATCTCTCCGCACCAAAAACCCTGACCTCGCTTTCGCAATTCTCCAAACCATAGTATCCAATTCTGGCAGGTTCGATAACATTCTCTGGTCCCAATCTTGCCCTAATCCATCACTCCTCACATTTTTATCAACCCTAGAGCTCTTACAACTTAACAATCCGACTTCGCATACATGGCGCTTCGATTCCGTTACGCTTCGGTTGCGTGTAGAGTTTTTGTTGTTGATTCAACTTTTGATTGATCGCGTGACGGAGAGTTTGCGCAAGAATGTCGATCTCGATAGGTTTGAGAAAGAGGAGGGGGAGATTGGTGTGGGAGAGAGTTCTGGAGGAAGGGGGGAGGGGGAGGAGGAGGAGGAGGAGGAGGGTTTTTTAGATAATTTTGAGGTTTTGAAGGATGGGAGTGGTGAGTTAGAGGTTTTGGATAAGGTTTTGGAGTTTGGTGTGAAGAGATTGAAGGGAGATGTGGATTTGGATGGGAACGAAGTGGGAGGGAGTGGGAGAGGGGAGGGTTCCAGTTCTGGTGGTGTTGTGGCAATTGAGGAAGGGGAGATGATGTGTTTGAGGAAGGTGATTTTGGATAATGCGGATGTTTTTGATGCGTTGTGTTGGAATGTAGAGAGCCAAATGAAGGGGATGAAGGTTGAGAATGAGAATTCAGGTATGGAGATAACGGTGAGGGGGGAGGAGAGTGAGAAAGTGGAGGAGGAAGGTGTGGAGTTGTTTGATTTGATTAGAAAGTGTGTGCAGTTGGCGCATTTGGATGCAATGAAGGAGTGTTCAAAAGAGGGAGATGAAGGAGTATTTTCACATATCCGTTTTCTTCATCTCGATCGTGGCCTGGAGGAGAGTGAGTATCGGTATGTGCATTTTTGGGTTTCTGTTATTTGAAATGAAACGTTGTGGTAGTGATAGGTGAGTGTTGTTGGGTTTTCGACTGGTTACTGCTGGTTTTGGAATAAGTTGTTTAATGCGTAAAGCTGTTATTAATATGGTTAAGCTTTTGGAATAGCTTGTTCAAGGGAAGGAAACACCTTCAATATTATTCTCTAGGATTCCTTATGCATGTTTTTAATTGTCTCCTTCCAAATCGGGGTCTTACATGTTTTCAGTAGTCATTTGCATGAGTTGAAAAGTAATCGAAGTATTATACCAACATGGGTTACATCAGCTACTTTTGTATGTAAGATACATGTATGTTGCCAGTGCAAAAGTAGCATATTTTTAGTAGTTATGGGGCTGTCTACTTGAGATGGCTTGGAAAGCATTCCCTCCTTGTTTTGTGTTGGAGCTTAATATTAAGGGCATTGCAGGGACGGAATAGCTATATAAATCTAAAGTCAGGGCTATCAAAGATGCTTTAAGTGTGATTGTTTTTTCTTTGTTTCCTTGAAGTTCCTTCTAAATTTAAATTTTAGCTTGAGGTTTTCTTCCTCCCCATAGGCAGTTGTGGGAATTTTGTATTTCAAACAGTGCCTAAGAAAGGGAAGAGGTCTGTGATTAAATTTTGGGGATGAGGAAGAAGAGGGTGGTATTAGATATTATATTTAGCGTCCCTGAAACTTCTGTGAGTTGGGGCCACCTTGCCTGTGCCCAGTCTCTACCATTGCTCACAGGATTGCCTCTCTTTTATGCCTGCTCTACTGCCTTTCATTTGTTGAAGGACAGCAATGAACTTGTCTTGCTGCGACTGCTTTCACCTTTTTTTTCTTGATGTATTCTGGTATCATGCACCCAAATTCTTATACAAACTCATTCTGATGAGTTATTGCTACCATAAATTTCTGATATTCTTCTTTAACTTTTTGAGCTTGAGGGAATCAAATAAAAGGTGTTGTATGCTGTATGCATTTTCTCTTCTGAATAATTATTGCCTTCCTTTTTGTATTTCTTTATAGTATTGTGCTGCAAGATCTCCTTCTGAGGGTTTTGTCAACAAGGAAAGGATATGGAACCTCATGGCATGTCATGCAAGAAAAATTGCTTCGGATCTATGAAGAGGCTCTTTCATCGAATTGTAGACATCTTGTTGAAATGATTCAGGCAATGCTCAAAACACTTTTGCTTAACGATTTTGGGATTGCTTAATTGTTGGTGGTTTGCAGGGGAAACCATAAAACCTGGTTAATGAATTGAATGCAATTTCTAATCTCAGTTGTCTTGTAAAAACTTTGGAGCTTCCACTCTCTACTGAAACATTTCCTTTCAAAAGTCCAAACTTAGGCAAAGTCTGTGCGGGATTCCATATGACAAAAAAAAATAGTCTCGAAGGGTCCCTTAGGTAGTTTGGATTTTATAATATTAGTTACACCAATAGAAGCTGTAAAGGATGCACTTGATTTTGCTAAGAAATTACATGGCTCAATTTTTTCAATAGAAAAGATTAATGCTTATCATCTACTGTCCTTGTAAGGGAATATGTTGTTTGATTTCATGAAATTCGAACTTCTCTAATATTATTATGGAATGCTCTGTGATCAGGTGTGTTGATTGTCCAATGTGGTTTTGTGCAGGTTATCCAGGATGACTTGCTCCGTCAAGAGATTGAGATGTCTCGAGCACATGCTGACAAACAAATTCCACTCCCTTTAGAGCATTTTCAGGGGTATCTTATGGAAATGAAACTGGATGAAGATTCAAATGACCCATCTTTTTCCTTGAGTAGGGCTGTCAGTATTTGCATGAGAGAGATGTACCACTATGCTCGTGTTTCAGAAGTACATGTACTTGAATGCTTCATGGAGACAGCCCTCTCGGCTGTCAAGAGGGAGCAGCTTCAAGAAGCTAGCTATGTATGTGTCTCTTTTGCATCTAAATTGAACATGCGAGTTTGAAATTTCGTTATTACTCAAATTGAAAATGACATTTCATTATTACACAAGGTGAAAATGTTGTTAGAAAATCTCATCTTTTTCATTCATGTTGCAGTTTCTCATGCTGTTTCCACGGCTTAGGCCCCTAGTAGCTGCCATGGGTTGGGATCTGTTGGCAGGTAAAACAACTGCTCGGAGGAAATTAATGCAACTTCTCTGGACAAGCAGGAAGTTGCAAATACTTCGACTAGAAGAGTCTGCAACATATGGTAATCAATTGGATGAGGTAATTTCTTCTTCTGTTTCCAAATCTTTTACATAATGGTTTTGTTTGTCCAAAGGAAGAGTTGAATATGTAAGTCCCTCTTTTTTGTTCTCATTGTTTTGACAGATGTCTTGCGTGGAGCATCTATGTGATTCATTATGTTATCAGCTTGATCTTGCCTCTTTTGTTTCTTGTGTCAATTCTGGTCAATCATGGAATTCAAAGTCATCACTGTTGTTGTCTGGAAACCAACAAATAATTTCTGCAAGCGAAGATAATCATTCAGAACATTTTGTTGAAAACTTTGTGCTGGAAAGACTTTCTGTTCAAAGCCCTCTTCGCGTAAGTCTCCTGCACTTATATGGCTGCGTTCAAATAAGGTGTCCTTTGCAAAATTCATGGATATGTTTGGTTATAGAATTTGTCAATACAATTATTAATTTTTCACACTGAAATTTGTGCTCAAAGAAGAGGAGTTTGTGGTAACTGCTTTGATAGTGAATGGTGTCATAGTGTCATCTTTCAGGAAGGAGTCCGCGTTTACACAATCATGTTCGTTTTTGCCTGTTTTATTGGTTATATAGATAGTTTTCTTGATTTATACATGCTTTGATGAAATGTTATATTTTGGGAATTGTAACAAAAGTCGAACCTTGCCTTCTTTTCTTTTGAGTGATTATTGTGAAGGTGGAAAAATTTCAGCTGTTAGTGGCATTCAAGTAGAGTTTCCTATATAAATGTAAGGATTTTTTTTTACTCTTTTTGTTGCCTTTTTGCAGGTATTGTTTGATGTTGTTCCAACCATGAAGTTTCAGGATGCTATTGAATTAATTAGCATGCAGCCAATTTGTTCTGACATAGCAGCCTGGAAAAGGTGTGTGTGCCCATTTTATTCTGTATCTTTCCTACTTTAGGTTATGCAAGTTTGGAAACGCATGGAAACTTATCTGTTATGCTGAGGAGTGCTGTGTGGATGGTTGTTTTCACTATACATGGCATTTTAGTTGACTTGCTAGGCTGCTGTATGCTTAGAATTTGCTTTGTGATTGGTGGTTCTAGTGTTCAATATTCACTCACCCAGTCTATCAGACAGAACCTCTTGGTACTTTAGCTGGACCTTTATAATTCTTTTAAAATAATTATACTACTCCTTGATAGGCTGGTTTGATTTCTTCATGGTCTTTGGGCATTGTAAATTTCGATGATTGTCTATGATTGTCATTAGCTTCAAAACTTGGGGACCTTAACATTACATATGGTAATTATTTGCTATATGGGCACTTGGAAGGCCCAAGCCTGCATGTGATATGTTCCCAATTCCTTGTTACAATTACTTCTTTGTCCTAGCATATTCTTCTTGTCAAATTAGGATTTCTTATTTTCAATATGCTGATTCCATTTTTCTTTTGTCTGTGTGTTTTTGATAGAATGCAAGATATTGAACTAATGCACATGCGTTATGCTCTGGAATCAACTGTTCTTGCACTGGGAGTGATGGAGAGGTGTACGACTGATGAAAGACAGAGTCATCATCAAGTGGCTCTTTGCCACTTGAAAGACTTGAGGAACCACTTGGAGGCTATTACCAATATTCCACGCAAGGTTATCTGCTTGCAGTTTGTGCTGGGTTTGATATAACAGAAAATCTTAGATTATTCTTACCTGCAAATTTTTTTTAGATTATGAATTGATCTGAGTGTTTCCCTAGAAAGCTGGCAACAATTTAACAGAACTTATTTTGTGTCACCCCTTTAAGTTTGCCTTGCTACCTTTTTATCCAATCATGTACTTATTAGGCAATGGTGTCAGATTTCTAAATTTAGTTCTTTCCCCCGTACTGTTTATTTTGGAACATTTACATAACATTGATTTTATTCAATGATGCAGATATTGATGGTGAATGTTATAATTTCACTTTTACATATGGATGATATCTCTCTCAATTTGACGCATTGTGCCTCACCAGGGAGCAATTCTGAATCATCCTCCACATGTGCTTGGGACCATACTGATGTCACTTTTTGTGAAGGAGGGAAAGAAATGGTTATTTCTTTCACAGGATTGCTACTTGATATTCTACATCGCAGTCTTCCACCAGGCTTGATTGAAGAGCATACAACAAATGATGGTATGAGTATAGATGGAAGACAGGCCTTAGAGTGGAGAATATCAATAGCTAGACATTTCATTGAGGATTGGCAGTGGCGGTTGTCAGTTTTGCAACGTCTTCTACCATTATCTGAGCGCCAATGGGGATGGAAGGAGGCGCTGACTGTCCTACGTGCAGCCCCATCCAAGCTGCTTAACCTGTAAGTTTGATATATCCTTTTTCTGACAATTCATTCTAGTATGCAAATACCAACTAGTTCACACTTGTGGTTTATCTGCAACATGTTTGCTGTGCAATGTTGAAGTATGATGACTTACTGCACTATGGCAGGGGAATGATTTGTTTTTTGCACCTTCCATTTTGTGACAGCTAATGTTTTGACCGCTGACAAGGGCTGGACTAAGTCATCGCTGCCCTAATCAGATGTCATGTAATAGTAGATCATATGTAATGGAGAGATTGTGTATATTATATCAACATGACCGAGGATATGCCATTTATTTTGTTACAGGAACCTTTATTCCTTCAATTTGAATTGATGCGAGTGTGTTGTCATTGATGGCATTTTATATTGCAGTTGCATGCAAAGAGCGAAGTATGACATTGGTGAAGAGGCAGTTCATCGATTTTCTTTATCAGCAGAAGATAGAGCTACCCTTGAATTGGCTGAATGGGTTGACGGTGCTGTTAGAAGAGCGTCTGAATCCAGATTGGTCAGTCCATTACCATTTGCTTTTATGTTTTAATAAATGATTACAGTATCTGTAAACATTGAATTTTTCCCATCTACCTGTTGTTTAATCTGATCATGTATTCAACCTAGCTATTTCTGTTGACAAGGAACTTTACATTCAAATTTCAGGTTATCAGAGTTTTTGTAACTTTCACACCACAGTCGATCTCAACTAAATTTATGTGTCATTTCTTTTTACCAGGTAGAAGATGCAGTGTCTCGTGCTGTGGATGGGACTTCAGCAGTGCAAGACCTAGATTTTTCTTCTTTACGATCCCAGTTGGGTTCTTTGGCTGCAGTAAGCACTTCTAATTGTAAAACTTGCACTCCATGTTTCTCAATTCAAGTAAGAGGGCTATTTGAGGCAGGGATGTTACTGTGTGCTTTCAGATTCTTTTATGCATTGATGTTGCTGCAACTTCTGCAAGGTCGGCACATATGTCTCAACAACTCCTGGATCAGGTAGTACTTACATACGTATGAACTTGAAGTTTGTAATTCCTGCTATTTTAACCCTATGTTCTGCACTTCTCTCTTTCTGGTTTTGAGCAACATTTGCAATGTCTTAGTTGCGCACCCATGGTATTGAGATCCCCCTTTCCTCTCACCACACTTGTGATTTAACTTCATTAACTTCTCAAATTTGTAGCTGGTCTGGCCTAAACAGAAATCATTATTTTTTCAATTTTCTTTGGAGCATTAGTAAGGATGAAACCAGTTGCCTATGAATCCTTGTTATACTGTGGGATAAGGGGCGGAACTTTAAGAAGTGAAGCAAGCCTAGAGTATCAGCCTCTTATCTAATGTTTTTTAGACCCCTTTACTTGATATGATAGTCTATTAGTAAAGCGCTAGCGCCCCTATAGAAGAAGGCTCTTCTGCTAGGAGTAGAAATTTTAGGGATCTGACTGATGCTTCCTGGCCTTTTTGTGTTCTCCGGGCTGTTAGGGCTTTTAGGAGGAAAATGATGCATCTGTCGAAGCCAAGCAAGAGGCCTTGAGTTCCATCAAAGCTTTTCCATCCTTATCTTTACTGTCAACATGGTTGGTTTTGTCACAGGGCTTATATGTTCTTTTTCGGCCTTGAGTTCCATCAAAGCTTTTCCATCCTTATCTTTACTGTCAACATGGTTGGTTTTGTCACAGGGTTTATATGTTCTTTTTCAAGAATATGCATTAAAAAGGTGAATCATATAATCATTTCACATACCACAATTATGGTGACTTCGCTACATAATCCTAAACAAAATTTAAAAAATTGAGTAAGATAATTTTACATGTTTTACAGTACTAAAGTATAATATGTTACTTACAAATTGGTAATTACACCCCCTTTTATGTAACTGAAACTGATATTACCACAACTTAAGTCATGGTAGCAAGCACCCATGAAAGCGTTGTTTTTGGGGATGTCCAACCACTGAAATGCATCTTATCTCTCTAATTTTGCTGCATGCATATTGTTCTCTAAAATTTTCTCTCTTTGGGCATTTTGGCCCCAGTTCATGTACCAAGAATAATGGCTTAGTTTTGTTCTTACGTTGGCCATGTTGCAGGCTCAAGTTATGTTATCTGAGATATATCCAGGAGCATCTCCTAAGATAGGCTCGACTTACTGGGATCAGATTCTTGAAGTGGGAATTATTTCTGTATCACGACGCGTTCTCAAGCGTCTACATGAATTCTTGGAACAAGTAAGTTCACTTACTAGATCAACAGTTATCACAACCAAGATGTGTGTTGATCATACTTGATTGATTCTCATTTTTATAGCGCTTGCCCACAATAAGATCTGGAAATTAATGTATCCATTGTTTTACTCTTTCATCTTTTCTTTTCTTTCAAAATTATTTTATCTTCTCTCTGCAAATGAACCAAATGCTAGCTAAAGCTGAAAACTTGTATGTGGACCATTATAACATGGAGTGTTTTCAGGAGGAAGTTTTTCTTCATTTTTTGTTTTAGCTTTCATGCCTTCCCTCGTAAATTTTCCTTCAGTCCATTTATAAAAGATTAAAATGCTCCTGCTAAGACAGGGAAGTCTAGACGGACCACCGTCTAGTTGTTCTTTTGTTTAGCAATTTTCAGCCATCACTGCTGATGAGAATAAAATGCTTTCTAAAGATGCCCTATTTCAATGCAAAAGAAAATGAAAGAAATGCTTTCTATGGAGCTTTTTCTCATAGAAAACCTATTCTTGACTTCTAGTATATGAAACCAACTTGTTATTTTGATACTTCTGACCGTGAGAAGGTAAAGTGTGAGAGATCTTTAAGGGACGGAAAATGGTTGAGCAAATTGTACTTTTAAAATCAAAATTTTTAAGTTCTTTGAGGGAGGGAAAATAGTGGGAAATTGTTGAACTAATTTTACCCTTAAAGTTACTTTTATTGACTAGTTGCTTCACTTATTCAATGCTTGAGATGTGAAAAAGGGTCGATGCAGCTGCTTTATTATCCTCCTTCTCTTCATCAGGATCGCTAGTATATGATATTCTGATTTAATGTTTTGATCCCATGATTTGATATATTGTTCTAGGGTGATGGTCCTGGCCTCCAGGCATTTCTGGCTGGGGAGATTATTATATCGTCATCAAAGGAGTTGCTCCGGCAGGGGCAAAGAGAACGTACTCTTGCTATTTTGCATCAGATGATTGAAGATGCTCACAGGGGGAAGCGACAGTTTCTGAGTGGTATCCTATTCTTTATGACATTTTGTGGGAGGAGGATTTATGCGTTTTTGCTTTTATCATACTGGGAAGATTTTCAATGTGATTCTGATAATCATTTTCACATAAAATCTTAGGTAAGCTTCATAATCTTGCAAGAGCTATTGCTGATGAAGAAACAGAGGTAAATATAGTAAAAGTTGACAACCCATATGCGGAGCGTAAACTCTTGTCTCACTTTGACAAGGAAGGGGTTCTTGGACTTGGGTTAAAAGTTGCAAAACAGACACCCAAAAGTTCTGCTGGTGGAGAAACTAGCATGCAGCCTGTTGGTTATGATATAAAAGATACAGGGAAGAGATTGTTTGGTCCTTTGAGTGCTAAGCCTACAACATATCTTTCACAATTTATTCTCCATATTGCTGCAATTGGTGACATAGTTGATGGCACTGATACAACTCATGATTTCAACTTTTTCTCACTGGTTTATGAGTGGCCTAAAGATGTAAGCTGTTGATCATCTTCATCTGATATAATTTTATTTCTGTCAATGCATTTATTTTGATCTTTGGCTTGCATGTAGTGCTTATAAAAATAAAAATTTCAGTCGAGTTTTGATTGGTTGACAGGTGGAGTAGTTTTGTGAAATCCTTATGAAATATTATTAAGTTTGCAACATTCAAGTGTTTTGAACATTAGGAAGAACTCTTACAATATGTGAGGTTAGTACTATGTGGTGACTGTTTTTTCAGGCCAATAGACATTCATACATCACACAAATTCTGAACCTGGTAGATTTGTTCATGAGCACCTCATGGGAACATTTACTATAAATTTTAGTGGAGACTAGAATTCACCACGCAAATCGTTCAATTTATTCCCATCTGGCTGACCTCCATAACATATGTTCTGAGAGGTGAATTGTGCCACCTTTTTTGTTCTTTTTATGTATTCATTTGTACTGAAAAATAGTTGAGCACATAGTAAATTTGAATTCGAGGACATGCAAAGTTGTTGGGTACCATTGATCCATCAACGATGGTAATTGAATAAGAAGAGGTTGTTTGGAAAAAGTGGAAAAGGCCTTCTAGTGAACACTAAGCTTGGCTGTATTAGTTGTAGGGAACCCCACTATGCAGCATTATGTGATGTAATTTTTTTAGGAATGAGCCAATATTTTGATCTGATTTACTGTTATTGAGATTTGTTACATGTTTTTCTCTACGTGAAAAGAATTTCCTTACTCTTTGATTTTTAGGTGCTGTAAGCCTACAATATCTGTTGAATGCATAGATTGGCATTGAAACCAGTTGTCATTTTTCTTAAAATTCTGCTGTTGAGAGTTGATTTGAACCTGAGCATGCAATTTCAACTGCACTTATGTCATATATGCTTATGCCTAACTATTTTATTTTGCAGCTTCTAACTCGTTTAGTCTTTGACCGAGGCAGCACTGACGCAGCTGGAAAGGTTGCTGACATTATGTGTGCTGATTTTGTCCATGAAGTTATTACAGCATGTGTACCTCCTGTTTATCCACCTCGGTCTGGTCATGCATGGGCTTGCATTCCTGTCGCTGCTACCTTCCATAAGAGTTATGCGGAGAATAAAGTGTTGTCTCCAGCCTGCAAAGAAGCTAAGCCTAATTGCTACAGCAGTTTCTCAGCAACTCCTGGAATTCCTTTGTACCCCCTCCAGTTGGATATTGTAAAACATCTTGTTAAAATATCCCCAGTGAGGGCTGTGCTAGCATGTGTTTTTGGGAGGAGTATATTATACAGTGGCAGTGACTCTTCTATGTCTGGCTCCATGGATGATGGTTCATTGCAGGAACCTGACAATGACAGACTATTTTATGAATTTGCTCTTGATCAATCTGAGAGGTAATATCCATTGCTTGACAATTGAACTGGTATAACTCGTTTACATTATGATTGCGTAATGTTACTTAAATCCCTAGTTTAATTGGTAAATGTTAACAGATTCCCCACTTTAAACCGGTGGATACAAATGCAAACGAACCTCCATCGAGTTTCAGAGTTTGCTGTAACATCTGGACGAAAAGCTGATGCTGGTGAGGTTAAAGCCGACACAAGGGTTGCTATTAAGAGATTTCGTGAGCGAGATAGTGATACTGAGTCAGAAGTTGATGACACTTTTGGTAGCAGTACTATTTCAACTACTTTGCCAGACCTTGGCAGTCAAGGTGGTTCAGCTCCTGAACCACAAGAGGATTCCTCAAAATCTGACGCAGTTGAACTGGACACTACAGCTTTTCTCTCCCTGGATTGGGAAAATGAAGAACCTTATGAGAAAGCAGTGGAGAGGTATTACCTTTTAACACTTTTTTTTTGTACATCCACCCCCCCTCCCCTCACTTCCCTTGTCTTATCTGTCATGCAGTTGCCTTGCCTTTTCTTTATGTGGCTGTTGCATGCGAACATTCCTGTTTGTTTCTATTGGTACTATTAAAGAATTAAAAAACAAAACCAACCAGTTTTCTTAGGGTGAGAATACAATTGGAAAGCTGTCCACACTCCATAAGCTCTCAAAAGGCTTGTTTGCAGTTTCTAAGAATTTATGTTATGGAAAACGTTTCTGGTTATGTGAGTCTAGTTTGGTAAAGAGAAAGCTATCCCCTTTCTTAGTTGTAAGTGTAATACATGCCCATTCCAATCCCATCTAATTCTCCAACATTTTCTTCTCCATATATTTTGGAGGCTTGTTTTAGGGCTGAAAACCTTAAGTACTGGCAGTTGTATTTTTCTTTAGACTGAAAATTGAAGTAACGAATCAAACTTATTGCCATTTTAAAAAAAAATATTCTAATTTATGTATTTATTTTGACTTATTTTACTCTTTCTCGCAGATTGGTCGGTGAAGGAAAATTAATGGATGCTCTTGCACTTTCGGATCGCTTTTTACGTGATGGAGCCTCGAACGAGTTACTTCAATTACTCATTGAACGCAGAGAAGAAGACCATCCATTCTCTGGGCCTCAAGGTTATGGGGGGCATCGAATCTGGAGCAATAGCTGGCAGTATTGCTTGCGATTGAAGGATAAGCAACTGGCAGCTAGACTTGCCCTCAAGTATGTGAACTCATAGGATCTGTTTTCACAATCAAGATAAATAATGCAAATTACCCTTTTCTCAAATCAGAAGCTCTCTTCCAGGTATATGCACAGATGGGAACTTGATGCTGCTCTCGATGTACTCACCATGTGCAGCTGCCACCTACCTGAGAGTGATCCAGCCAGGAATGAGGTACTGGTTTTTATACACAATGTCTGGTTTCTGCTCTTAAATTCCAGAATTTAAATTATTGGTTCATTGATGAAGTTTGATATTTCAAGCAATATGATTTGTTTTTCACTATCATATTTGCCCAGCAATGACATTATTCTTTGGGTCATAGGTCTTGCAAAGGAGAAAGGCTTTGCAAAGGTACAACCATATATTAACTGCAGATGATCATTATAGCAGCTGGCAAGAGGTCATAACTCTCTTCTTTTTCATTGGAATAGGGAAAGTCAATGTTTTTTTTTAAAAAAATGAAGTCCTAATTAACTAGGATTTCTTTTTTCATTTTTAAATGTTTTTCTGATTATTGTTACCTTCTATTTTGCTTTATGCTTTTACTGGAGCTGTCAGGTTGAGGAAGAGTGTAAGGAAGATCCTGAAGGCTTGGCACTCAGATTAGCTGGGAAAGGAGCTGTTTCTGCTGCCCTAGAAGTGGCTGAGAGTGCAGGACTGTCAACAGACTTGAGGAGAGAACTCAAGGGTCGGCAACTTGTGAAACTTCTTACTGCAGACCCACTCAATGGAGGGGGTCCTGCAGAAGCTTCTCGCTTTCTTTCTTCGCTGCGTGATTCGGATGATGCTTTGCCAGTTGCAATGGGTGCAATGCAGCTATTACCCAACCTGCGTTCAAAGCAACTTCTTGTAATTAATTTTTTCTGAAAATATGTTTTAAGTGATCATATCTCTCTAGAACTTGAGTTTTTTCTTTCCATTTGTTTGTTCTTGAAGGTACACTTTTTCCTTAAACGAAGAGATGGGAATCTGTCAGATGTCGAGGTTGCCCGGCTTAACTCATGGGCTTTGGGCCTTCGTGTTCTTGCTGCCTTGCCATTGCCATGGCAGCAAAGGTGTTCTTCCCTGCATGAGCACCCACATTTGATACTGGAGGTTCTTCTGATGAGGAAACAGCTGCAGTCTGCTGCTCTGGTATTATAAAATGACTGATATTACTCAAATGTCTTCATTTTTGTTCATTACCTTTTGGATTTTGGAGCTGCTAATTTATCACAAATACCACTTTCATGATTATATGTCACTGCATAAAAATCCTGATGCTTGTATTTCCTTGGATGCAATTATATCCAAGATCATGCCTCGTGTTTCCTGTGAAAGTTTTTTCACACTTCCCTTATTGCCATCCTGATTGAGATTTTGGAAAATATTTGTGAGCAGATCCTTAAAGAATTTCCTTCTCTGAGAGACAACATTGTAGTTGTTTCATATGCTGCTAAAGCAATTGCTGTTATTATTAACTCTCCCGCCAGAGAACCACGGATCACTGTATCTGGAACAAGACCAAAACCTAAAACGAGAACAGGTGTGCCTGCAAGGTCATCTTTTACTAGCAGTTTAAATAACTTTCAAAAAGAGGCTCGCAGAGCCTTTTCTTGGGCCCCACGAAATAATGGAGATAAGAATGCTACAAAAGATTCTTATCGCAAAAGAAAGAGTTCTGGTTTGCCACCAACTGAAAGAGTGGCATGGGAGGCAATGACTGGAATTCAAGAGGATCATGCATCATCATATTCTGCAGATGGGCAGGAACGGCTCCCATCGGTTTCAATTTCTGAGGAATGGATGCTTACTGGTGAAGCTATTAAGGATGAAGCTGTTCGCACATCACACCGATATGAAAGTGCCCCTGACATTATACTTTTTAAGGTATGCTTGTGATAGTTTGGTTATTGAAATTCTATTATCTATATCATAATTTATTAATAAGTGAATCTATGCTTTGACTTTGTGTTCATGCCTGATATTTATGAGATTTACTACCAATTTCAAAACGCAGCACTGTAAAAAATTGAGTCTTCTTGTACTTTGAACTTAAGCAGATTGCTGTCACAGGTAATTTTTAGTATATTTCCTGTTCCTGCGATGTGAAAAATTAATGATCAATTGCTTTGCTTGAATCAAATAATTTCAGCTTTAATAAAGCACATTTCTTATTCATGCAATGATCCTGAATTTTAGAAGATGATGGCCTTTCCTGCTTTGTCTGATTTTATTGTTGACTATGCTGTTGATCCGCTGAAGATTTGTCTTCTGTTTCTAGGCGCTGCTATCATTGTGTTCTGATGAATTGATGGCCGCCAAAAGTGCTCTGGATTTATGTATGAATCAGATGAAGAATGTTTTGAGTGCAAGACAGTTATCGGAGAATGCATCGACAGAAACAATTGGTAGAGCATATCATGCGACAGAGACATTTGTTCAGGTATTGGTCTTTGCCTAGCCCAGTTTGTACAGAATGGGTACAACTGTCCTCCATTAAGATGGTAAAAAATGCCACATCAACTAGGGCAACATGTGGTTGTGCATTGCTACCCAAGATATTACCTCAGTTCAGTTGCCACCAGCTGCAATATATTCTGTGAAGTGGATAGTGACATTGATTCTCATGTTGCACTTGCAGGGGCTACTTTATACTAAATCCTTGCTGAGGAAGCTTGTTGGGGGGAGTGACTTGTCAAGTAATTCTGAAAGAAGTAGGGATGCTGATGATGCCTCTTCAGATGCTGGTAACTCTAGTGTAGGCAGTCAGTCCACAGATGAGCAATCTGAAATCTTGTCACAGGCAGACATTTGGCTAGGACGTGCTGAGTTGCTCCAAAGCCTTCTGGGATCAGGAATTGCTGCTTCTCTTGAGGATATTGCTGATAAAGAGTCATCTGCTCGTCTCCGTGACAGATTGATTGTTGATGAACAGTACAGCATGGCTGTATATACTTGCCGGAAGTGTAAGGTAAATTTCATATCTTGAGATTCTAAATATATGCTACCACTCTATATTGCTCATGTTGAGCTCCTAAGTTTTTGGGGATTCTGTCAGATTGATGTTTTCCCTGTGTGGAATGCTTGGGGACATGCTTTGATTCGGATGGAACACTATGCGCAAGCTCGAGTGAAATTCAAGTAAGTTATCTCTGCTGCCTTTTTTTGTTCACAAGTATGATCTTGCTTTCTCTCTCGTCCATGGTGACCGTGACCTCACTTTTTATTCTTCCTTTGATGGTTTCAGGCAAGCTCTTCAATTGCACAAGGGTGACCCTACTGCCATCATTCAAGAAATTATCAATACAATTGAAGGAGGTCCACCAGTGGATGTGTCAGCTGTTCGTTCTATGTAAGATGGCATGCAAGTTCTTATATATGCTTCTAATGATTATGAATATGAGTATCTTTGTGCATAAAATTCTTTGTAGGGCTTCTAATGATTAGAAGTTGAGCCAATGTTGTATAAAGACTCAGGCCTGGAGCAGTTTCTGTTTTCACAATAATGTCTTTCCATTTGGAGAGATAGTGTGGTGTTTCTTGCTGTGATGTGTTGGCTAGGAAGTCTTTTAGTATCTTATTGTTAAATGTTGCAACTCTAGTATAACTGGTGTGGTTTTATTTTAGAGGAACTAATACTGTTTTTTTGGCATGCATAATTTGAGAAGGATTTTTTTTTTCATATGTAGAAAATGTAGTAAAAGAATAAGAAGGATATACTTTCCAAATGATTCCCTCGTAAAATCGTTCTAATAGGACTGATACTGCAGGTATGAACATTTGGCCAGAAGTGCACCAACCATCTTGGATGATTCTCTTTCCGCTGATTCATATCTCAATGTTCTGAACATGCCATCTACATTTCCACGTTCAGAGAGATCTAGGCGTTATCAAGAATCTGCAAATAATAACTCAGCTTACAGCTCTGAGTTTGAAGATGGACCTCACAGCAATTTGGATAGTGTTCGTTATGTTGAGTGTGTTAATTATTTACAAGAAGTAAGTTGAACTGCCTTTCCATCTTAAGCATATCCTTTAGTTTTTTATGGACATTCTTTTTGGCAGCTTTGACTTTGTCAGGTTGTGGTGAATATATTATTATTTTCAAACACTCATATGTGGGCACAACCAAATGATTAACTAGGGCGGCATGTATACACCTCCTCTTTCCTTCCTCAAAAGATACTGCAAGATTTTGTAATGTTATGTATATTGTGTGGAGTATATTTTAAAATCATAACAATGGCCCCTCCAAATATGAAATAAACTAAAATCTCAAGGAAATTGATCTTGCTTCTGAAATAAAACTTGACTTTCCTGATTGGTTACGGAATAATTACTATAATTAAGTAATTTTACAATTTATTTGAGAAAAGGCACTTACATTTTACATGCATGCATTAAAGAAGACTAGAATTATCTGTAAATCATAATGTCTTGCTAAGAATGTTACTTTTTAACTAGTTAGTTTAATAGCAATCAATAAAGTTCTCACATGACAACTTTTTCTTTAACATTGTTCTCAAAAAATTGATTATTGGATATGCTTGCGAACTAAGAAATTAAATAAGTCATCTTTTTTAGCATAGTAATTTAATTTCTGTTTTTCTTTCTTTGAATTATTTTTTCACCTTACTTCTGCTTAGTAATTAGGAGACTAATCTCATCCCATTCAACTGATATAAATATAAAGCAATTGGCTTTATGTAAGATAGTGAATATAAAGGCACAAATTATTCATGATTACGGACAAGTCAACAATTTATGTTTATTAAGAAAATAATATGCATTACTTAGTGTCTTCCACTTTATTCCAAATAAGCTTATGGAATTTATTTCTCTAGTCATTTTTTCATCTAATAAATAAAAGCAAAATCAGCATAGCTTTGTCATGGTACACAGGATGCAAGTGGTGTAGTGTAGTAACACAAATTTCCATACACCAGACCTCTTAGGAAAAAAAATGAAAGATCCTTCATGAGCATATTTTGTTGTATGGTTGTGTTATATTTTGTTGCCTAGTGTCTTGAATCCTATGTGCACATTGTAAACTGTTGATTAGTTTGCGTGCTGCATGGTTGCACCTCTAGTGCTCCTTGGTCATGTGATAACACAATTATTTCTATTATCTCTTCTTGGTGGTCAGGTCTGTTATACTTATTTTCCTTCTCTCTTTGGACTCTGCAGTATGCTCGTCAGCATTTGCTTGGATTTATGTTCAGACATGGCCACTACACTGATGCCTGCATGTTGTTCTTTCCACAAAATGCTGTTCCACCACCTCCTCAACCTTCAGCCATGGGAGTAGCAACTTCATCTTCATCGCCACAAAGATTAGACCCATTAGCAACTGATTATGGGAATATTGATGATTTGTGTGACTTGTGTATTGGTTATGGTGCCATGAATGTTCTTGAAGAAGTGATATCGACAAGAATAGCATCTGCAAAACAACAGGATGTAAACCAGCATACTGCTGCAGTCCTTGCACGTATTTGCACCTATTGTGAAACTCATAGGCATTTCAATTATCTCTACCAGTTTCAGGTAAATGGAACTCCCTTTTCCCTGTTCACTTCTTTTTTCTTTCTATCTGGAAGGGATGATCTTTTACCACAGTTACCTTTCCAGTGTATGAAATATGCTCTATTCTTTCCACTCAACACTTCTGAGTAACTATCTGGTTGGGTGGATGCGAATCTTTGTTTTCAACCTGATTCTACATTTCAGTGTGTTCTGTTCATGCTGTCAGTTTTTTTTTTCTCATTATTGTTGACACAAAAATATTTGCTCACTATGATAAAATGAGGTGACCTAAACCAGGCATAAAGTACTTTCAGAAAGTGATATGTAGCATCTGAAAACAGAACATATGAAAAAAAAAGTGGTGGGACAGATGGGGAGACAAAAGTATGCATTGCTCCTTTCAATGGTAGAAACCCTCTCTTTGCTATATTGTTCACTTTGCATTAGCGGATGGTGAGCATGGGAGAAATTCAAGCCAACACTATGTCATAGCTTTGGGCTATTCCAAGGTTTTGGGGAATTATGATTGACTTTGTAATTTTGATTCAATCACCTTCAGTAGGATTGTATTTGTGTCATTATGAATTTATAAGAGGAAAAAAAAAAAAACTTTAAAGCAGGGCTCATCTGTGGTTCACTTAAATTCACTCATTGGTTCAGGTAATCAAGAAAGATCATGTTGCTGCTGGACTATGTTGTATTCAGTTATTTATGAATTCTTTTTCACAAGAGGAAGCTGTTAAACACTTGGAGAATGCAAAGGTAACTACTTGATTTTTCTCTCGTCACAGCCCCTTTGTTACATTGCTGAGTAGAAACTGGCTTGTGTTTGTGCAAGAAAAATTCCATAGACTGAGAGATCTACAGAGGCAATATCTAATGGTAACTATTGAGGAAAGTGACATTAGTAGAGGTGATTTCCAATTTGAGGAAGTAAACTTTCCGATATATGTATGTGTGTGCTCAAAAGCATACTAATGAAAAGAACTCTTCTAAAGGAACTTAACAACAAACATTTCTTGACTGCTGTTATGAGAGATGAAACTTATGAAATTTTTTTTCTCTCTCTCATAAGTGCATCATTTACAGTATTTTAATCTAAATATGTTATGAAATATATTTAACAACTGGTATGCTTCTAGAGGTCTCTGTCATGATTCAAAAGAGTTCATTTAGACCAGATCACCAAAATTACACTATGGCTATGTTTCTTGGAGCAATCCTTGAAATTAACGACAATTCCGAATGATCACATAACAGAAATTGTACATGCATAGGAATTTATCAAGTATAGATGAGTAATTGTGCACAATAATTTAGCAAGTATAGATGAGTAGTTCAAAAGAAATTAATAAAAACATTGTAATGATTATGATCTTTATGATCCTAAGCACTTGAATTATAATGTGAAAGGTAGTTATCGCCAAACTTGAAATCAGTGAAGCTAACGTATTTGAATCAGTTGCAACATATGCGGTGAATAGGAACATTCAGAATAAATGGGTCAATTAACTGACAATTATGGCAGTCTTCAACCATCTTTGGTTGACTAACTAAAAGTCTTGGTTTTAAGCTCATGCTCAATCACAGCCAGCATGTGCTGCTTCTTATGAGAACCATGGCAATGCAGTGATCATAGGAAAATTATATTCTTACTAAATGTTCTCTTAGCACCATTTTCAAGTTGTTATTACCCTTGTCTATATTGATCCTGTTTTTATCAATTTTTCTTCTTGGTATAGATGCATTTTGATGAAGGATTATCAGCTCGATACAAAGGTGGAGACTCTACAAAAGTTGTCACAAAGGGTGTTCGAGGAAAAAGTGCCTCTGAGAAGCTCACAGAAGAAGGACTTGTTAAGTTTTCTGCTAGGGTTTCAATCCAGGTAATTAGGTCCTACTACACAGAAAAGATGTCTCCTGGATTTTGAAGGTTAATACTTGGTGGTTATTTTCACATGTGAGGCTCTTTCAATTATGATTTCAGATATAGTATACTCCAGACACATCCTTTTTATTTTTTCGTTTCTAGATTATAGTTTTAGTTCTGTGTCGCTAAAGTAGTAATTGAGTAAGTGTATTATGGATTATGTTTGCACGTTTATGTTACCATTGGAATTGTGAAGATTTCATCCCATCCCATGTGCTAAAACCACCATTTAACTTAATCTTCCAACTAATAAGAACTCAAGCATTTCATTAGAGGCCATTAAGGGCACATTTTTGGTTGTTTGTAGCATTTAGCTTTGTTTGCACTTGAGTCTTTCAGTGGTTTTTCTTCTAGATTTTACTATTTATGAACTTTCAAAGTACAGATCTGTGGTACTAAAGTACCAGTCAAAAACAAAGACAGTAAGTTTGCGAACATGTTGGATACATGCAATTTGTTGATGCATCAATGTTTAAGCTGTCTCTATAACAAGAAAAGAACAATAAGGTATTTCATGACAAACAGACAAAATCATTAGTATCTTAAATGATCATGTTTTCTTCGTGGTTTCAAACAATTAGAGCGTGTTTGAGAATGTGATAGAGGTTGTTTTTAAAGTGTTTTTCCCTTGGAAATGCATCAAAATAATGGTTTTTTCATTTTGTTTTTATTTTTTACACCAATACATTAAAATGATCCAAAAACACCGGAAAACAATTAATTTTAAGGTAAAAAAAATCAAAAAATTTGAAAATCATGGTCCAGCTGCACAAACAAACACTGCCTTGGTACACTTAATATGGGCAAAGATCACAATTATGTTAAAGTTGCCTGTATTTTTAATTTTGTTGACTCTATCAGTGGATTTCATTTGTAGGTGGAAGTTGTGAAATCCTCTAACGATTCAGATGGGCCTCAGTGGAAACATTCTCTATTTGGAAACCCAAATGATCCAGAAACCTTTAGGTCAGTATTAATAGCACCTCTTATATGTAAAATCAACTATCAAAAAATAAGTAAAACTATCTTGCTTAACAGGTTGCTTGCTAAAGATCATGTAGCATGTAAAAAAAAACTATTCAGCGAAGTGCTATCTATTTTATAAGCTATAGTTCTTCAGTTTTTATTAATTACACTTAGTTTCTTTCCCATTTGATAGTTAGTAAAAGACTCATTAAGAGCTCAAATGGGTTTAGCCCTAATGCTTGGAAGGATGTATGTTCTGTTTCTTTAACTAGAAGAGAAAATAAAAGTAAGAACTGATATCCATCCAAAAAATAATAAAACAAATAGCTAGAGAAAATATGGACAAGATGTCTTTGTGGGACACAATTGGGATATTGGCAGATTGTTCTGGTGGGAAAAAATGTGAATCATAAGTTTGGGAAGCTGAGAATTCTTTTCCATTCTTATCCTATATCTCATTAGGTTGGAATTGGATCTAAAAAATCCTAAGAATGTCATATCTTATATCCAGATGATGGGATGGCATTAAATATCTGATTTATTCTTTTAATATTTAATGTTTTCTGTTGTTGGTTGGACCGATATAATATAATGATGAGAGAGATTTGTCTGACAATGGTCATCGATCCACAGGAGAAGGTGTGAGATTGCAGAAACACTCGTCGAAAAGAACTTCGATTTGGCTTTCCAAATAATCTATGAATTTAATCTTCCAGGTATCCATTAAATTGTTGCTTTATCTTCATCTAAAATTTTATCACAATTTAGTATAGCTTCAGTGTGTCTCTCCTTGGTATAGCTTTAGAGTTGGCTGTACTAGTTTTATGGTTCTTTAAGTCTTTTCTCATCTTGCAGCTGTTGATATATATGCTGGTGTTGCTGCATCACTTGCTGAGAGAAAAAGAGGCAGCCAGTTGACCGAATTTTTTAGAAATATTAAAGGGACTATTGATGATGATGATTGGGATCAGGTAATGATATCACATTTATGACAATTGGGAATGTTGAAAGCATCCTTTAATATCCTTTGAAGAGTATGTTTTGGTTAGTTAGAGTTGAAATGGGAAAGTGATAAATATTATCTTCAATAGAATTGAATTGAATGGATTGGAGCAGGAGTGTGTCACCCTGAATTTTAGAGTTGCATCATATGAATTCCATTCAAGTGGCTACATATTTGTTTGCAACATATTTTTGTGATGCCATGCTACTATCACTTAGATTGATATAATAAATTTACAAGAGTTTCTTGAGTATGATCAAGTAATAAATGGCAATGATAAAGCCATATCATCTGCTATTCTTCCTTTTTCCTCTCTCAATGGTATTCTACAGAGGAAATGGAAAATTGGCACATTCTGGGGACTACTTTTGGTGAACCCATTGCTTTATCTACTCACATGTTAATATCAAGAAACATCATTATGATGATCATCCTTCCTTTGATAATAAAGGATAGAGAACAAAATGATGTGTTCATGATGGATGTTTTGATTGAAAATAAAACGAAATGCAAATGTCTAATTAAGACGTCAAGAAAATATGAACAAAGCTGGTAACTTATCACATACTCCTGCTTTTTTCTTAGTATCAAATACGTCATCCTAATTCCCCCCCTAATTATTGATTCTTGAATTACTTCTTTTTATTTACTCCTCACCTTCCTTTCTTCCCAAGTTTTCTAAATCCATAATATCTGTGCTTCTATTTACAGTAAGCATATGTTCTTATGATCACATTTAAATATAGGTCTTGGGAGCTGCAATAAACATATATGCTAATAAACATAAAGAACGTCCTGACCGTCTCATCGGCATGTTAACCAGCAGTCACAGGTAATTTTTTGTATATAATTTTACACGCTTTTATTAATTTTAGTTCATTTTGGAGAAACTTCATAAGGAAGATTTATCAGAAAACAAGTGTGATTAAACAATGCCTTCTTCAAGGAGGATCACAGAGGTTGATTTAGATGTTTTTGTAACTTCCTATATTCTGGCCATTAAGTTTGTGGTGAGCTCTGGACTTGATTGTAACAGATGTAATTGGCAGCCTGAAACATGTACTTGGAAACAGCCTGTGTATCTTGATATATTACTTCTGTTCGCTGTTTACTAATTAGTTTAAAATTATTATGTGATTTAAATAAAGGCTCTGTATTTTTTTGTCTGTGCAGGAAGGTGCTGGCTTGTGTTGTCTGTGGTCGTCTAAAGAGTGCATTTCAAATTGCATCTCGAAGTGGAAGTGTGGCTGATGTTCAATATGTTGCTCATCAGGTTATTCTTTCTATCAACGTAGATTTCACCGAGGGAATTTGTGTCATCATAACCTCAGATGCATTGAATTGACTCATGGTTTAAATACAGATTCATATTTAAAGGAAAATAGGATTGCATATGCACATGACTTTCTGTACTGTGTAGTCAGTTAATTATGATGCCAAGTATGCTCTTGCTGGTTTTTTGGTTTTGTTCTCGGATGAAAGTAGTTGTCTTTTAAGAATTGCTGCAAAATTGTGCTTGAGAGAGGCTCTATCATTGGTCTTCCTGACCCAAGGTCCAAACTACCTGTGCCTAACATATTTTCCCTTAGACCTAATTGGCTTGAAAACTCAGTTCGGCTTCCTTTTTTTGGCATGGTGCTATTTGGAAACTCATGCTGAAACCAGTGTGAAATCCAGTGGTCTATTGTTTTGGTTGAGTGGATTTTCTGTTTAAGTATATGCTCGAAGAGTTATGATTCTAGCGCGACTATCTTTCATAGGACTATACATGACCTTAGGATCCAGTTACTGTGCTTGGACTGCTCTGGTTGCTGTATCAGTAACATTATGAAAATCACATTTCAAGCCATAGCATCATTGCTCCGTCATTTATATTTTGATCATTTCTGAATATCTTGGTTTTTGTTCTTTTACTGTCTTTTTTCTTCCCACTTGCTTGTAAGAAAAATTCTCATATCCTTTTGTTACCATACTGCAGGCATTACATGCAAATGCACTGCCAGTACTTGATATGTGCAAACAGTGGTTGGCACAATACATGTAATTTGTAGCTCATGAGAAGTGCAGTTTTACTCTAGGCCAATATGATTGGTTGTAACGATAGAAGTAATTCCGAGCACCACTCTAGGATGCTGAGATGAACACAGTTTCCTTCAAAACCTGCACTTTATGAACTCTCAGAGCGTCGGCATTCGAGGTCTGTTCCTATGTTTTTTAGCTTCCAGCTGCTCTTACAATCCCTACTATTGAACACAGCGTGCATGGTGTTTGATGGGTTGCCAAGTCTCGAGGACATGTAGAGAAAACTACACCACAAGGCTAGTCAGATATTTCACAGGAGCTCATCGGCATTCTGCCCAGACACTCAAACAAGATAATCAACTGGAATACTTTTGGATACTAGAGATTTTAATTTTGGAACCTTTTGGATACATGACATAACAGTGCAACGACTGCTAAGTGAGGGGGCAGATCTAGCTCATTGGTGTCATTATACAGGAATTTGTGGGTATAAAAAGATGTATAGCACTGAAACTTCTTCGACTTCAAATTTGTTCATTTTCGCAGCTGTAATTTCTGTGGTTAGATAACTAGGAATGAAAACAACAGAAAGAAAGAAAGAGATAGCAGGTTTTCTGTTTTCCTTTTGGAATA
The DNA here is from genome assembly GCF_005239225.2 of Populus alba. NCBI lineage: Eukaryota > Viridiplantae > Streptophyta > Magnoliopsida > Malpighiales > Salicaceae > Populus > Populus alba. Next base: position 22,137,456 of record NC_133289.1, read on the forward strand.
ATTTCGTGGGCGTCTGCTCCTTGACGTTTCTCTGTGCTTGTTATATTTTGTGGCTTATTTTGTAGCTTATTTTGTGGTCACCACGAGTTCAAGCATTCGAAGATAATATTAGGAAGCGCTATAATACCATTGGTGGGACAAAAGCAAAATGCTGCCTGACTTCTCTGAGCTGACAAAAAAAATTGTAGGTATGAATGTGCAAGCAACATTTGATGTTTTCGCCTTCCAAGCATGCAGGCAAAATTATTGCTACAAGAGACTGGGATTTTGTATTTGCGCAAGCAGAGCTGGGTATGGGATTGATCGGTTCCTCTATCTTCATCAATAGAGCAAGGGCGAACCACCTAACCATTTGTTTCTTCTTCATAATTGCTTTTCTATTACATTTCATTTTAAATGGAAATTAATAGAAATGGCTACATCGATTTTATAGAAGCGGGAAAAACGTGTTGCCTAAAGAAATAGAGGAGTTGAGGAACAAAATGTTATTTAATTTTGTTGATGAGGAGAACGTACACCAATAATATAAGTGGCAGAAATCCAGAATTCCCTATGGATTTCAAGTACTGCCAAGCAGCAGCAGCACGAGACTAGCTGTAGCTAGCTCGAGATTTGAGCTGGCAAATTTAATTTGGTTTATTATCTTACCCAGGATCTAGACCTTGTGCTGGATCAACTCATGGGTCAAGTCTTATAACCATGCTTCCTAGTTCTTATGCCCTGCACCACACCATTACTTGACTCGAGTGAATCCATGACAGGTTACACTATTTCGGCAGGATATCATTATTGTGGTATTAAGACAAAAGGGAGATTATGATCAGAATGGTAATTATGATTGACACCGACAACCAAAATGCTAACTCTGAACCCACTTGTGCTTACTTCTTCCAGGTATCAGAAATGAAAGCAGAATATTTTCCTCCTAAGGTTGAAATTATTTTACAGAACGAGATTCCGACAGAGTTTTACGTCTTAGTAACTGGAGCAGTGGTATGCTACCCCTCCCATCTCTCTCTCAGTGTAAGATGTAAAACCTTAATTATGTCTCAAACTGCAGGACGTGCTGGTGTACAGGAATGGAACAAAGCGGGTACTTCCAAATACATGCATCAAAACATCAATCCTGAAATAAATTTGATTTTCTAATACCAAATACTCAAGAAATAAATTTGCTGATAATTATATAGCTAAGATATGTAATTGATTGAATGACCAGTACAGCAAGGACATCCCAAGCATGATGCATATTCTACATAAAAGGTTTTTCTCTATAAAGGAATTAGTGCATACAAGGACAACTAGTTAGGCCATTCTGGTGATAGAGATGAAAGAGGAAAGTTATTACAGATGATTATAAAGAGGATTCATCATGCACATACGTAGCCAAAGAATCAGCAAGTACGCTTTTATTATGCATCTACGTCACACTAATTATCATAGTCAGTTAGGTTCTATTCTTTGTATTTGAAAAATTAGTTGGATAAGATTCAGGAACTTTTCTGACACAGATGTATTTAACAAAGAACTCATGACATAGAATCACGCGTATGGTTTAATGTAAAACTTCACTTTTTCCGGTGAGCAGCAGCCAAGGATGCAAATCCCTGAAAGATAATGCCTCAATCGTGTCTCGTATCCTGTGGCAGCAAATCAACAAAAACGTTCAAGAAATCCCTATAAATAAAGTCCAAGACTCAATATCAGAAAAAAAAAATTCAGTCCTACTTGAGCTGGGAAATAATACGAGAAAGACAAAAAAACATGGCGAAGCAAATATAATAAAAGCATAATGATGTTTATGGCCACAAGAAAAGAAAGATACTGCTTCTTCAGTTATCTCTGCACCTCATCTATTCTAGTATTACAGGTTTCTTGAATTTAAAGAAATAGGATAACATAGGCAAACTAGTGTAAGCAATCTCTAGGGAAATGATAATGAAACCCAAATGAAATCCATGCTAATAATAACATATAACCAGCTCTTCAATGTCCCAAAAATCTATGTTCATGAGAGTTTCTTCAGGTTTTGTCAAAACTAGTATCTTCAGACATGGCAGGGGAAATTGGGGTTGTATTCAACATCCCACAGCCTTTTACAGTGAGGACCAGGAGACTTTCCCAGGTCATCCGGCTCCGTCATCATACTCTCAAACAAATGGTGCAGCCCCATAGCGAAGATGGAAAAAAAATTATCTCCAACTTCATCCAGGTTGAAACACTTGTTTGTCTCATTGCATGACCAACTATAATCAGTTGTGCACGGACTAGCACGTGTATTAGAATTACAACTTACTCTGAAGCTGAGGTAACTATTTATGCTGACTCTTTGATTTCAGTAACTAAAGGATTTGAAACGAGAGATGCAAGAAGAAATACCCTTTCTCAGGGAATTGCTGGAAGACACAGCTGTGGAGGTATATTTCTATCTTCAGCCAATTTAGCTAGTGTAAATCAATACTCAACTAATAGCAATACCTTAATAAACCTATCTGGCAGTAAACACAAGGCTTGTATTAAAGTATGCACAAATTAATTGACCTTGGAATTTTAAAATAACTTTTAAATGATGGAAGAGAACAGTGCATTTTCCAATATCATTAAGCTGTAATTATGAATAAGAGAACAATGATATAAGAGTACAGTCCATTTCAGTTGTAATTCAAGTTACCATAACCATTTGAATCTATATTTCAGATTTCTTTAAAATTGTGGGTACCGTAGGGGACCTTTCTAGTTCACTATTCAGATTTGTGATTTATCAAATAATGGCTCTCATACATTCATCATCAAACTCGCACCAAAAGGAGTATTGGATTTGTAGTGAATGTTACAGTATTTCTGGTAAAATGAGCAAGCCTGTTACCAGTCAGAAGAATGGCTGGCACAGGCCAGCATCAACCCATACCTAGAGGCTACAGCAGTTTGTTGACGGGGCTGTGTATATCTCCCCAAAACAGTGCATACAAGCTTGTATTGTTCAATATAAAATGTCTCTGACAATAATTCTGATGACTATCTGTGTATACTCTACATAATGGTCATTATCTAATCCTTGCAGAAAGCAACGTCAAATGTGGGGTTACAAAGTTCTGAGGCACTAAATTCTCAAAGAGAAACAAGTGTAGAAGGTAAAAAACTAGTAGTGCTCATACTCAATAGGGTGCCCAGACTGGGAAATGGGCAGAAAATAAAGATTGGTGTACCTACATCTCATTAGTGTTTTGTTTTTTGGTGGATGGTGAGGTGGGGTTTGTTCACTTTAATTGATGAAACAGTTAAGATTTATTTTAGTTATTTGAAAGATCCATCCCATAATTTTTTCAGGAATACAAGAAAATTCTACTCCATCGCCAAGCACATTTCCCAAAAGAGTGATAATCCATGGGCATCATCCAAACGAAACATAGATACAATGGGGAAACTCATACATTTGCCTGACTCAACAGAAATCTATTCGACATAGCAGGTATATAGTGTATGGAAATGCATATCTTTCCTCGGATACTGGTATCAGTTTTAACAATCAATAACAAGACACAAGGAGCCAAAACTAAATAAGAAACACAAATACAGTTCTCCAAACACTAATTGGAATAAATTTGAGTTATCAAGGAGCAAAAAAAATCATTCTTAGACAGTCCATGAGTTCCATGAAGAGCCTAACACGTTCACATACACTGTCCCATGTGAATTATTCCATGAATCCATTCATTGTTTGCATACCAATTGAACTTCAAAGCTGCTAAATTTGATGGATGCAGAAAAGAAGTTTGGCAAGCATGAAAACAAAATTCTTATGGAGGATGGCTCAGAAGTAGAGGAATTGGATGCTTTAAGGGAGAATGATCACTTGTTTATTTTTTAATGTTAAGAGAATAAAACCAATACCCCATCATCAGCCTACATGTTCAGCGCCTTTTGAGTTTCAATTTTGTAAAAAACATGGTAAAAGTTCAAGATACGTAATATATGCTGATTTTTGCGGGTGTACATATGCGCAATTGTGAGTGTTCATGGGTCTATGTCTTTATACACTTGCATTTATGTAGGCATACTATGTTATAATCCAGTAGCCACAGGCATACCCTAATCCTAACGTGAAAAGAAAACGATAACTGCAATCTGAATGCCAAGCCTCTGATAAAAACATAGAAGATAATAACACGAGACCTTTGAGCTTACCGTTCCTATTATGTGTCATTGAGCATGCCTAGCACAGCATAAGCAGCTTTCTGAAACCTTTCCTTCTCTTCCTCCAAGTCTTTCTTCCTCTCAAAAGCTGTATCTTTGCATTTCCCTATCTCTTCCATTATCCCACCCGTGGTTTGATCAATTTCACTGCACAGAGTTCATCAAGCATCAAACAAATTCACAGAATATAAGTTAAAAAACTTCAAGAAAAAAGAGAGAGAAAATATACCTTCTTTTTTCAAAAATTTAAAACAGTAATAGAAATTTTAAAGAAATTTCTTATCTTAAAGCTGATAATTAACTCACGTTATCATCTTAAGCATGTTGCCCTTTGCCATCTGAAACTGCTGTGACGTATCTGTACACAAAAATAAGAATAAAATGACTAAAAATCAACATAAAACATCGTTTTTGTTACCATCGTTAATAAAATCAAGAGCTTCATTTCAGTTTCTTGAGTAAGAATCATAACAGATAATCTAATAAGGATTATATGTCGCTAATATTAGTTAAAATTTTCCACAATTATTCAAAATTCCACGTTTCAAGAGTCCTGAGAAGACCCTTTTTTAACCAAAAAAGCAAAATATGCATAGTAATCGCAACCAAACAGAGATCAATATGTAAAACATTATCATTAACAAACAGCCTTATCTAATTATTATGAAATTATTTTTTTTCCCTCAAACTATTTAGCTTAACCTAAATCAACCACGGAAATTCTAGAAGACACTAACAAAATTTGTACGATCTGAATTAAAAAGAAAATCAACAGCGTAAAATCATTTGATATCTAAATCTAATTAGAACAGATAACTGAATGCTTTAGCAAAATTCAATTAATAAATAAAACGCTTGAAAATGATAGTTTAAGATTTGATTATAATAACAAAATCATATAATAATAATAACAGCAACACCAAAACAAAAACTAACCTAAATTGATATTATTCGAAGCGTAATGAGTGCATAATATACAAAATTGAAGATGTGAAATACGAAATTTAAAAAACAATAACGGAGAGAAATGAACTCGAGGCAGAGAGAGGGACGAACCGTAAACGAGAGAAGAGAGCAGAGATTCGGATTCGGATTCTGATGGTTCAGCGGGAAGAAGAAGGTTTGGATCGAGCTCGCTTGGTGCGGTAGTCGCCATTGAAGATATAGCTTCTTTTTGAGAGATAGATTGTTTGTTATGGAATCAGAGGGAGCGTGAAATGGAAGGATCGTATAGAGCGGGATTTTTAAAATTTCTGCAGGAGCTGAAATGTCAAAAAACACCCTCCACTGAATTTTGACAAGGGCGTAGAAATCAAAGGGAATATTATTGTTATACATTTTTTTAAAATTATTGAATTATGATTTCAATTTATTAAGTTGTTTGAGTGCATGATAGTGATAATTTTTAAAGTATATTTTTATTTAAAAATATATTTTTTATTTATTAAATTTATTTTTTACATCATCGTATCAAAATAATCAAAAAATATAAAAAAAATAATTTTAAAATATACCAAGTTGATTTTTTTTTGTTGCAGTTTCATTCTCCATAATGTATTCCCCTGTCAAGTTTAATCCTCATTTTTATTATTATTTTCTTTGCTTTGACAAGATTTATGAAATATATATTATTTTTACAACTTTATTGTTTAATATTCAATTTATTAGGAATTAGGTTTTTTTATTGAACTTGGTATATGTTTCACAATTACAAATTTAGAAGATTAATTATGTGTAAAAGGTTTGTCTGATTTTGCATATTATTAAATTAGAGTTACTTTTTTTTCATTCATTAAAATAACCAAGTTTATTTAACTTGTTAACTCAATTACTTGAGTTTATAATTTTTTACGATTTCATCATTCAATGTTATTGAGAGTTAGGCTTTTTTATTGAACCCATGTCTAAAATTTAATGGGCTTTGAATTTGGGAGATTGATTCATGATTGGAAGATTTGTCTTGGTTTACTTGGTTTTTTAGATTATTAAATAAATATTGTTTTTTATCATATTATTAAATTAAACAATTTCTAGAAACACTTACATAAACTTGACTAATTTTTAATGTGGGATTAATTTTTTTCTTAATGTCTGCCGGCAATCTAGATTTAGTTGAGTTGCTTTTTTTGGATTATTTTTTCAGATTTGATATTTTTTTTCTATTTTTGACCATCGATATTTGGTTCATAACGATGGACCTTCTTGGTTTGTTCTGGTATAGGTTCCATGGGGTTATCATGTTCTTGTGTTCTGTATCACAAATCTCGCTATTTAACTATGATTAATCCCGGTTTGTATAATATATCATCGTCTAAAATATTTTTAAAAAAGAATAACATGTCTTTTAAACATTTCAATATTTTTTTAAAAAAATTGTCCAATACACACCAAGTTTTGGACTTCATAACATCTATATTTTTTTTGTAAGTTTGGAAAAAAGTTATTTAACCCCTTCACGGTGTGGGGGAAAAAACTAGTGACTAATGCTCTGTTTGTTTCAAGGAAAACGAATTCCTGGAATTCGTTTTCCTGACTTTCCCATGTTTGGGAACAAATGTTAAACAGTAAGTCAACGGAAACTTAATTCCGGTCAACGTAAAATCGTTACTTGAGAAAGGAAAGTGTTTTCCTTCGGTTAAAGAAAGGAAAACACTTTCCGCACGCCTGTTAGTGAATTTTAATTCACAACTACAGTATCATCGCATTTTAATTCACTGCTACAGTAGCAGCGAATTAAAATGCAAAGAGTTGGTTTATTTTATTTAAGTAATGAGTTTTTTTATTAAATCAAAGTTTAATTAACTTTTCAATTAAACTTTTTGATTTTATTAATTAAAATAATCTAAATTTTAATTAAATCAATTCTCCAATTAAACCCTTGATTTAATTAATTAAACTAGTCAAGAGTTTAATTAAACTTTTAAACTTCCAATCATGTTGCCCTTAACCCAAATTTTAATTCATCCTTCATTTATTTTTATTTTTATTTTTCATCATCTTTTTTTTTTAAATAATAAAAATAAAAAGATCAAAATTGGGTTATGACAATTGTAAGTGATTAAATATTTTATATTAAATATTATATATATATTAGATAAATTTGAAAAAAAATTTAATTCATTAATAAATTATTTTCCAGCTCATTTTCCATAACACAACCAAACACTGGAAAGTGTTTTTCCAGTTCATTTTCCATAACACTACCAAACATCGGAAAATACTTTCCCGGAATTCACTTTCCAGGAATTCATTTTCCCCGGAATTCACTTTCCAAAAGGAAACCACTTTCCTGCAAACAAACGGAGCCTAAACCAAGGGGTGTTTTTCCTTTCCAACGTTGCTCGGAAAACTAGCTTCGGGAAAAAAAAAAACATAACATGGTTTGATAAAAATCACGGTAAAAAGTGCTGCATTTAAAAAAAAAAAACAGTGAAAATTGGTTGGCATAAATTCCAATGAAGAGAATAACAAAAAAAACAAAGAGAGAGAGAGAAGAAATGAATATGATCATGATCATGAACCACACAAAAAAAATCCAATGACAACACCTCCGTACCGTAAATACAAATCTTAATAAAACGAATCTAACAGCATAGAAAACATCACTAATAATGACCGCCACACGTGCTTTCTCAAACACGGCAGGTGGCTCACCCGCAACTTTTACTTTTTGTCATAAGCAATATTTTATTCTTCGGGGCTAATTAAAGCACGAGAGAATGAAATAGCCCAGGCCCATGTACAGCCTAGAATCCAATATACCAGTAGTAGCACCCCATGCCAGCCCAATAGTACAAATTAACCACCGAGTCCTGCCTCTCTCTTTTTATCCCCTCCCGAGACTTTAAAAGACCAATGCCAATGTTTTTTATTTTTAAAAAAAAATTATTAATATGAATATCCAAATTAATTTGTATGTATTTCAAATAATTTCATAAATTTTAAAATTAATAACTATATAAATTTTTAATGACCATTATATTAACAATCATAAAACTCGAACAAAAAACCACATAAAAAAACAAATCTTTTAATTTAAATTTTTTATTATTAGCTACACCTACATGGTTAATGCCCAATATCCTTATATATAAGAATTGGATGGCAAATCTTGTTCTTAATCCAACAATTAAGCATCGTTTAGCCTAAGCATCAACATGTTATCGAGGAGACAACCGCGGACAAGAATTAAAAATATAAAAAAAATAAAAAATAGTAAACAAATCATGCCTCTTGATTCTCTATGCTGAGAGAATTTTTTGGTAACTGTGGCTGTGGAGGTACCTACTAGCACGTGTGGTTTTTTTAAAAGTGGAAGCATTTTTTCTTTCTTTTTATTGAATTTATTTATTTATTTAAAAAAAGAGTATCTCTCACGTAATAATTGAATTGATGCTATCATTTATACAGTGTCGGGTAGATGTGTAACAGTTCGGACTGAACAGTGTTTTCAATACAAATTTGAGGGCTAGCTAAGCTACCATATCCCACCTGTCTCTTTTCACCCACGGGCTCATAATTCTTGTTCATGTACTAGTCATTTCACACAGAGTAGTAAATGCGATGACGTATCGTCAATTGGATTGTGTTGACAGCATGTGAATTAATTGTTTTTACTTTTTAGAAGGTAATTTCCATCCCGGTCAAAATAACACGTTGTTTGTGTTGAAAATTTGAAGAAAAACATATATTTTATCTGCAAATAATATGCTTTCACGTGTTTTTATTTATTACTTTTAAAAAAATAAAAAATAAATAACAAAAGTGGTGCGTCACTTTAATTTGATGATTTGAGAAATCAAAATAGAAAATCAAGGATCGGTCTGAATTTAATCAATGCTTTAGATTCATTTTTTTAAAAAAAGAACATAGTTTTTTTTAAAAAATTAGTAACATATACGAGGTAGATAGACTAAATTATTATATCACTAAAAACACATAATCTAAATTATTTATTATGCTTATATTAGTGTTTTATATAATTATATATACAAGTATTATGGTATTTTTTATGGTTACATGGTTAAATTTTTTTTTTTAAATATAAGTTATAGTTATTTATCAAATCTAAATTTTAAAAATAAATTTAAACAATAAAAAATTATTTAAAGTAATAACCAGTCTAAAAACAGTTCGAACAACACCGTATCGCAGCCTCGAACAAACCCTCAGGAATTGAACTAGAATGCAAGTTGCAACACCATTTTCTTACCCCCTGACCAGCCAGTGTAAGCCACGTAGGTCCAAAGACATTTGGTGGCATCACCACGAAAAAAGAGAGAGGAGCAATTTCCTAGCACGGAGAAAGGTAAAGCATACCGTCGATGACCGGTCCATTTCAAGGGAATCTTCAGCTAACACCCGTTGGATTTTACCGGGATGCGAGAGCGAGACACACACGTGCCAGTTAATCTCCGCGCACCCCCAGAATCATGAAAAGCTGAGTCACGGAATACGACAAAAAAGGACAGTGCCTAAAAGTTTAAAAGGGTTAAGGGAAATGCATCAAATGATAACTTCTAGTTAGATTTTAACTCTGGTTAGGTTAACTAATCTTGATGGTGTGGCAGGGAAGATACCATACCAGGCTCCTCTGCGCTCATGCTCACGGTCCAAAATGGACTCGGCGACCATCACCCATGACTAACAGTAAAAAAAAAAACAGAAAGTAAAATTACCAATCTCTACTTGATGGAATTGACAGTAACCTTTGTTTTTAAAAATAAGAAACGAGAAATGAGTAATTCTAGTTTTATTAAAAAATAGCTCTCCCTGATTTTTAATATTGATAAATGGTAAAATATTTGCACGCACCATTTTTGGACAACATAACTAATTCACCATTATTTTGAATACTTGATTATCGTCTAAATAAAAAGTTTTATAAATAAGTTTAATTAATCTATGTTTAGTGATTCATGAGTCCATATCAAGTTTTATACCAAACTAAATTGAAAATTAATCTAATTAAATCCAATAGACTCTAAAGATCGGTCCAATTTAAATGAATACCAGTTTAAATTATAATTATATATGATTTTGTAAATAATATCATATCATATGACTTGAATCAGGTAATAAATCGGGCTGAGTCGTCAACACATATCACATGTACCAGATATTTCAAGGAATAATTTTGGTATTGTTCTCTAGCTGAATAATCAAGCAATCATTTTCGATGAAATTAGAATTTGCTTGCTGGACGGCGGGTTTGATGACTTACGCTACAAGTTTATTGGAAAGTTTGGTTATAATTGTATTTTAAAATATTTTTTTATATTGAAATATATTAAAATAATATATTTTTTTTATTTTTTTAAATTAATTTTAAAATCAAATCTAAAACAACCATAAAAATAATATTTTTTAGTAAAAAAATAAAATTTTTAGGAAATATGATTTGCAGCACTTTCCTAAACAGTGACTACTTATATATGTTTTAACTCTGGTTAAGTTAGTCAAGTTTGATGACGTGGCACTCGAAAGGGACCAGCCAATTATGTTGTTGCAGCTAGTTGACGGCGTTAACTGTCCAGCGTTCTGGTTTGAAATGTTACGAGGTCTAGCGGATTGTTTTGCTCGGCGAGCGGAACGCTTCTTGTCCGTCTGTTAAACCCAGTTGACTATATTGCCCTGCATTGATGTCTACCTTTCGGTGCTATAAATGCTAATTATTGATAGACAAGTCATGGACTTTTGTTGGATAAAAAAATTAGAGGAGAGTGATGGAAAACGAACTAAATTGGTTGCATCTAATTCTTGTCGCATTGTTTTTTATAGATTATTAATTTATGGATGTGTTGTGGAGTATGAAATGTAGTTTCTCAATTTAATAGTGATTAATGAACAAGACTTAATTGACAGAAATTCAGTATTTGTACAGGTCAACGAAAACACGTACCAATCATTTAACACATATCACCAATTAGATCTTTTCTTGATAGAGTTCTAGCATCGTTGACTCTTCGGTGATTTTTTTTTTTAAAATATTGGATCCTGTAAAACGATTTATTAATAATTTGATTTTGAATGTTAGAAACGTAAATTCTATAGCTTGGTAATCGTTTTTTAATTTCAATATATAATAGTTTGTGATGGTTGGTGAACAAAGCATACTATCTCGAAAAGACTTGATAAGAAATCAAGATTATTTACAGAATAAGAAAAAAATATCATTTGGTGCAAACAAACAGTTCATATCTACCTGTTTTATACAAGAATTTAAATAGTTAATGAACTAGTTAATTGGTTTACGCTACGTCGTGGATTTAATCCAATTTTTCTAGATATAAAAAAATAATATTAAAAATGTTATAATTATTTAATAGTTTAATTAAACACCGAAAAGTATGTACATTTTAAAATCATTTGGCTCAACCACTTGCTTTGATCGAGTTTCTAATTAGATCATGTTATAGCTAATCAATATGAATCAGTTAACTTCACGAATTTAAAAACAACTTGGACGGCTAATAAGAGCATGACTTGGCTTATAAAAAAAACACCAAGATGGATATTTTTTTTTTAGCTATTGAGACAAAGACATGTTGGATAGCCTTTGTTATCCTGTGACTCGGTTCGTGAAATCAATTGGGTTGATTAACCTTTTTTAAAAAACAATTTCTATTTAACAACATGATAAAAAAAAAAAATAATGCTCACGATTTTGAGCATAAATAAATGTTTATTCAAAATTGTGATTACCTTATACAAAGCATAAAAAATAACTTATGAAGTTTATCTCTTAATCAATCTAATATTAAATAGTTAAATTAAACAAATTAAAATAAAATAATTTCTTAAATTATTATCAATATTAATTAAAAAAAATTAATACGGGATAACAATCGAGCCCTTAATGTAACACCCCACCCCACAAGCAAGATATTGTCCGCTTTAGCCCACAGGACTCACGGATTTGTTCTTGGCAGCCACGCATGGCCCCAAAACGCGTCTTGCTAGTTAAGGTGAGTTTGCTTATATAAAGCGCTCTCCCAAGTCACCACTCGTCGATATGATATATTATAATCCACCCCCCTTAAGGAGCCCGACGACCCTGTCGACATCATCAGACAACCAATAAGCTGGGCTCTGGTACCAAATATAACACACCACCCCACTAGCAAAATATTGTCCGCTTTGACTCACAGCCCTCGCGGATTTGTTCTTGGCAGCCATGCATGACTCCAAAACGCATCTTACTAGTCAAGGTGAGTATGCTCATATAAGACCCTCCCCCAAGTCTTCAGCCGCCAATGTGGGATATTATACTTAAAGTCAAGCTTTAAGAGTTGAATAAAAAAAAACACATATCCAAATTAAGTGTTGTTTACTTGTTTTACTTTCAAGGGCATTATAGTAATTAATTTTTAAAAATACATAAAAAGATAGCAATAGCCTCTATCAATTAAAAAATAGTTAATCCACATCAATTGAATGATGGCATGTATAAAACAAATTAACTTATGAAGCATAAAAATAACTTATGAAGTTTATCTCTTAATCAATCTAATATTAAATAGTTAAATTAAACAAATTAAAATAAAATAATTTCTTAAATTATTATCAATATTAATTAAAAAAAAATTAATGCGGGATAACAATCGAGCCCTTAATGTAACATCCCACTACACAAGCAAGATATTGTCCGCTTTAGCCCACAGGGCTTACGGATTTGTTCCTGGCAGCCACGCATGGCCCCAAAACGCGTCTTACTATTTAAGGTGAGCATGCTTGTATAAAGCGCTCTCCCAAGCCATCACTCGTCGATATGATATATTATAATTCACCCCCCTTAAGGAGTCCGACAACCCCGTCGACATCATCAGACAACCAATAATCTGGGCTCTGGTACTAAATGTAACACACCACCCCACTAGTAAAATATTGTTTGTTTTGACCCACGGCCCTCGCGAATTTGTTCTTAGCAGCCATGCATGACTCAAAAACGCATCATACTAGTCAAAATGAGTATGCTCATGTAAGACCCTCCCCCAAGTCTTCAGCCGCCAATGTGGGATATTATACTTAAAGTCAAGCTTTAAGAGTTGAATAAAAAAAAAAACACATATCCAAATTAAGTGTTGTTTTACTTTTAAGGGCATTATAGTAATTAACTTTTAAAAATACATAAAAAGATAGCAATAGCCTCCATCAATTAAAAAATAGTTAATCCACATCAATTGAATGATGGCATGTATAAAAGTTTTTGTAGAAAATAAAATAATAAATTTACTATTTCAATCCATGATAATTGATATGAGTGAATTTTCTGAATTTCAGTTAAAATTTCAAAATTTTAACTTATGAAATTGCGGACCCTGGTTAAATTAAAGAGTTTAATTCTCAACTAATTTAATGTCAAATGATAAAATTAAAAGAAAAAAAATCCCAAGTTAAAAAAATTTACCAAGAAAAAAAATACAGCAATAAAAAGACTAGCATAAAACATGAAATATAAAAAAAATGAAGGGGTTGAATTGAAAAATAAAACAAATTTAAAAACTATCTTAAATAAAAAATTAAAATTAAAATAATAGAGATTAAATCCGATACATTGAAAAATTAAAAGATAATAAAATTAAACACGAGAAATTGACTAAAACAAAAACTAACAAGTTAAAAAAAGCGGGATGAAATAAAAAGAAAAATAACTTAAATGAATGATCTTTAAATTCGGAGGCTCATACATGAATTTCCAGGACAAAAGGGAAAAAAATAAGGGAGAGGGAATAAAAGGCCATCAACACCACACATCTGTCAATCACATGCGCCACGCGGGAGGAAGAGGAGGACAAAAAATAAATAAATGACATAGTGGAATGATAGTTTTGACCATTGAGGTTAGTTGCATGTATTGTTTGAAAGATTTTTTATTTTTTATTTGTAAAAATACCACATTGCCCCCATAATCAAAAGATTATGATGAAAAAACCATTGTAGAATGACAAATGTGCCCCTTTGATCAAGCTTTTAAAAAATAATTATATCGGTAAGAGAGTCATTATAATGAATTAAAAAACATGAAATATCAAAAAACTCCTAGACCATAATTGTTTTTTTTTTTTGTTTTCAAGGGTAATAAAGTGATTTCACCATGCAAAATAATAATGAAAAGACTGATATGATCATAAACAATTATATAATAACAAATAAACCAAGTGAAAATATCATTTTACTCTTTTAAAAAACAATTTATTATGATTTTTTGAAGCAAAATCGTCAATTCATTATTACAATTCACGGTTAATCAAAGCATATATTCAATGTTTTTTTCACATGTTTTACCTTTTTTCTTTTAATATGTGAAAACAATATATAACAACGGTTTAAATTAGACAAGCTATGATTAGAGTTTTAAAACATGTATCATACTTGACACGACGTGATAATAAATTATGTAAAATTAGTCAAGATTTTACAACAACATGAATTAATGTGATATAATTTATTCACACTATACATAAATTGAGGAATAAATAAATTCTATTATTCTCAAAATGCTAGGTTGTTGCACAAGGAACAACACCTCTTAATTTCCAATGTAAAATCACATTTTTCATTGAAAAAAGTATAAGTTTGCAGTTCATAAATCTTGTCACAAACATATCTTAATAAAATAAATACAATAATTTCGATAAAAATCCCAGGAAGAGAAAAGACAATTTAAATTAAGCAACAAAGGTGCCAATTTTGAGTTGATGTGACCAAAACTTAATTATTATCATTTCATTATTCAAAATATACATAGTTCACTCTTTATTTCTGTGTTTTAAAAAATATTTTTTTAAAAAATTAATTTTTTTTAAAAATATTTTTCTTTGTTTCAAATTAATTTTTTTTTTATCATTTTGATATGCTAATATTAAAATGATTTTTTAAAAATTAAAAAATATTATTTTAATATATTTTAAAATAAATAATCCTTTATTTCTTCCATGGCAACAACACTCCAGGGTAGATCAGTCACGAGATTTCAACTATTGTACCATTTCCAAACCTATACAGCCTAGTTAACTCAGCCCACTAACCGCAGTTAATTGCCGTTACCGTCTGTCAGTTTTCATAAAGATAACAAGTCAGCCTTGTCGTCTAGTGACGAGGTGCCCAGGAAGGGTAAACATGTAACTGAACTATTTTCCTTTACACTGTCTCCTTCTTGTTCTGACTTCAGCATATATTCCCTCCAATAGCTTACTTCCAACGATACTCGGGGCACCCTCATGATCTACCCACACCTGATCACCACAGTAAAAAAAACATTTAACCATCACCTTTCCTTATTTATATTTCCTGCCTCACTTCAATCAATTTCTTTTTCTAAAAGCTTACATGTGTTTTTTTTTTAAATACATAATATAATTTATATATACTTAATATAAAATATTATATATTTTATCCTGTATATATTTATAGAATCAGCGACAACAAAATTTAAAATACTTTTTATAAACAAGTTAATCAAACATGAATATATTATATTTATAAAAAAATATAATTATCTAAAATATATTTCATCGAATTATTTTTTCACGTTGTCATATGCTTGCGTGCTTTCTTTCCTTGAAAAGAAAAGGTAAGATGTGAATTAATATATATACGTATTGGATTCAATCCCAAATTTAAATCAAGGAACTAGAAGTGTGTGATCCATCTTTACATAAAGGCAAGAATAGTTAATGGTTGTAAAACATGACTATGTCGTGAACTTAATTTTTTTTTTTTTTATAAAAAAATATTATAAAATTATTATTTTAATAATAAAGAAAACAATGAATCAAGAGCTAGATGACTCTAATTGGAACATCTTTATTTGTATGTTTTAAACTTAAAAAAAAATTAATTTTTTTTTATTTTTTATTTGTTTTAAATTAATATATTTTTTGTGTTTTTAGGTTATTTAATATGCTGATATTAAAAATAATTATTTTAAAATAAAAAATATTATTTTAATATATTTTTATAATAAAAAATACTTTAAAAAATAACTATAACTATATCTATAAAATATGCTATTATTCAAGTTAACATATTAACCTAGATTTATTTTTAACTCAATAAACCTATTCTTTTCAACTTAAACTTATTAAAAACTTGTATAATTAAGTTCTGAACAAGAGATTAGCGTATCAATCTGGGTTTTAGGAACCTTACATGAAAGTTTTTGAATCATTTACCAGAACCGATACGAATGCCCGTTCGCTACACTAATTACTCCTACTTTTTTAAAGTCAAAGACTGTCAAAAGCTTAATCAGAAATCAATTCATGGCATCATTACAATGAGAAAAAGGTATGAATTTATTCAACGAGGCATTCATAGGGACACGAAAGAAGGAAACAAAATGGGGTCAAAATGGTCTAGAAGTGGCAAAATATGACAGGTAAAAAAACAAAAAAAAGTGTGTAACTACGAACTGCAAAAGCAGTTGGTAGGGTAGGAGAGCCAGAGGAAGGCAGAGAGAAAGAAATCTGGGGGCTAATGCAGTATTTGCATACATTTGAAAGAGAGAGAAAATAATATATATATATATATATATATATATATATATATATTTGTTTTTTTAGAGGGAATGTAATTGTGTATGAAAGTATTTGATTGGAGGATAGAGATTGTTTTTTTAAATTATTTTTTATTTTTTTAATATCAATGTATTAAAATATAAAAAATTAATTTAAAATATTTTTTTTCTAAAAAAACACGGTTGTAACGGAAAAAACACTGCATAAATAAGTGGAATGGAGTCTTTTAGAAGCTCACTCAGCTTTGCTGATTTTGAGGCCTGAGAGAGAGAGAGAGAGAGGGAGAGGGAGAGGGAGAGAGAGAGATAAAGGAGTGTTGTGCAAGTTTCAATAGTATACAAATGAACAGCCCTAGAAATTGACAAAAACCCATATTTTTCTGTTCACCGCTCTGTTTCTTTTCTTTAAAACATCACCTGTCTGTGGTTTATAGAGGAAGAAAACGAGAGCTTAGGTGTGCTTTCTCTTCAGGGCTTTGAACATGATGATGACGCGTTGTGTTTTCTTTTTCTTGCTTAGGTTTTAATGTTCATTTGGACAAAGTTGATTTCTTGATCATGTCCTTATGCACTGCTGGGAGTTTTTTAACGCGTTAAAGAGGTTTTTTTCCATCTGGGTTCCCATTTTTTGAGTGATTTTGATCGTGGGAGCAGAGTTTTGCTTAGAATATGCTGTATAATCTTCAATGTGGGATTTTGTTATTCTTAGTCTTCTGTTTTGGCAACTGTTGATGTGGTTATTTTGGGATTTTTGAGGTTTCATTTACTAGAAAGATCTTTCCTTTTGATGTCAATGGAAGTTTTTTTTTTTTTTTTTTTCCTTTCCACCCTCAATGCAGCTTATTAAATGATTTCTTGATGATTCAATTACTTAATAAATTTCATGTTGATTGTAATTTGGTTGTGAATATAGTCGTAATTGCTTGAAATCTGTTTTTCTTGGTGCAGATAAAGTGGGGATTTCGGTGTTTCCAAGAAGGGTTTTGTGGTGATGTTGAGGAAGAGAACCAGGTCGCTCCAGAAAGATCAACAAATGGGTCAGTTGACAATGTCTGATTCTGGTTCCGAGTCACATTTCCAGTCTGATAACATGGGGAACAATCACAAAGCCAACTCCCTTTTCACTGTCCCTGGCCTGTTTGTTGGGTCAAGTCTTAAGGGTTTATCAGATTGTGATTCTGTCAGGAGTCCAACATCTCCTCTAGATTTTAGGATGTTTTCGAATATAGGAAATCCCAGCAAGTCCCCCAAGTCATCTCATGGCGGGCAACGGAAGAGCTGGGATTGTAATAAAGTAGGTTTAAGCATTGTAGATTCACTTGATGATGATGGGAAAGGATCCGGCAAGATCCTCCGATCATCGGAGAGTAAGAACATTCTTTTTGGACCCCGAGTACGAAGTAAAACCCCTAACTTTCAATCCCGTACTGATTCTTTTCAAGCACCGAAGTCTTTGCCAAGAAATTTTGCAATTTTCCCTCGTACCCTTACCAAATCTCCCCTTCTAAAGGGCAGCTCTGATGTTCTTTTTGAAATTGGAGAAGATCCATCAGATTCAGAGCCCTTTGGAAAGATCCGGTCATGTTCATTGGACTCTTGCAGGTCATTTTCATCCCTGTCTCGGTTGGCTGGCCAGAACTCGAAAGCAAGTTCTGGGAATTTTTGCTTGGATAACATAACTACCCGAGGCGAATGTCCTCAATTATTAGGAGGAAGCCCAAGTTCAAACAACTTTTCAAACACAAATTTGACTTTTACCCCAATGTCGGCTACCTCTGGCAACGGATTTATCGGTTCTCTCTCTGCAAGTGAGATTGAGCTTTCTGAGGATTATACATGTGTGATTTCACATGGCCCCAACCCCAAAACAACTCATATTTACGGTGACTGCATTTTGGAGTGTCAATCTAACGACTTGAGTAATTTTGGCAAGAACGAAGCAAAGGAGATTGGATTGCCCCAGGCTGTTACTTGCTCAAAAATCCCAGGTTCATTTCCCTCTAAAGTTTTCTTGAGCTTCTGTTACTATTGCAACAAGAAATTGGATGAGGGAAAAGATATTTACATATACAGGTTTGTGCCAGTTATCTGTAAGCCTTTTTTATTCTGTCATTTCTAATCACTGAAGGATGTTGACTGGGTCGAATTAATTTGATGCAGAGGTGAGAAAGCATTCTGCAGTTTGAGTTGCCGTTCAGAGGAGATCATGATTGATGAAGAGTTGGAGAATACCACCCATAAATCTTCCGAGTGTGTTCCCATGTCAGGCGAAGGGGAGGGACTTTTCGAAACTGGCATCATTGATGCTCCATGATGCCCATGATCAGTGAAACTAATGCGGAGGTAGACGCCCCTGATCATCTGTTTTCAAAGAGCTGTTTATGTGCATCTCTTAGCAGCCATGGATGATCGTTTTGTACATTGTTCCCTTCGATGTTTGTGTTTCACCATTCATGGCCATAACCAATGGCTCGCATGTGGCTAGTTGTTGCTTTCCATAATCCAGGCTTGTATTGCCTTACAAATCCATGTAAAACTTTTGCAGCTGATTATTATAGCTGCTCGATTTGATTCTTCGTTCTTTAACCTCCATCGCAGCACAAGTTATCGTCTAAGCCTGCAAGCTCAACAAGTTTTTGATTGAATATATAAGATTCTACGTGTTATATAATGCATATTATTTCCATAGTCGATTGCAGAGACTATTTAGCATTACTGCTCTTTGGTTATGAAGGAGGCTTCATCTCAGATCTTTTGATGGGAGGACACTAATGCCAATTGCACCGTGGAAGTGCGCATCAAGATTCGCCAGTACTCTTCACAAGAGGAGTGCCCACCTTGGAAAAGATGGGTACTAGATCTGTTGTGATCCCATATTACAAAAGTTTCCCAGGCTTCTGATGTAAGCTCTCATGGCTCCGTGATTTGACGTTCTCCACAAATCTGAAGATCATTTTTTGAATAGTTCTTGCTTGGCTACTAGTTATGTCCAAAAGCAATGGGGGGACCTCTCACTGTTACGAGGTGTTTCTCGTGATTCCTGTTGGGCTCCCATGGTTTTATTTAGCTTGGAATTTTATCTTGAAATTGAAGGTTGGAGACGATCGAGAGGTTTGAGTGGGTTATGGGTAGTAGTGTTTGTCTTTTAAAGAGATTTTTATAAAATATATTATAATAATATATGTTTTGAAAAAATATTTTTAATATTAATATACATAAAATAAAAAAATTAATTTTAAAATAAAAAAATTAAAATTTAATTAAACACCCTTTGGAACTTACTCTAAATTCATGTATTACTACTGTAAGCTGGTTGCTGTCTACTCTCCATGTTTAAGATTACAATCTTTTCATTTCTCGCTCGCATCCTGACGTGAGAAATCCAGTTGAGCGTGTTGCTTTTGGTGACCTTGACTTGCTTTGATTATTTATTGGAAAATATAAATATATTTTTTGGAAAATAGTTTCCATAAAAAATGGTTTTTTTTTTTTTTCAATATTTGATAGTTTTATGGAAAATAATTTTTTGTGAAAATAGATTGTTTTTCAATGTTTAATGAAAAATGAGTTTGAAATCATTTTCTAGTTTTTGGATATATATAAAAAAATAAGTTGAAAAATAATAATATTAAGTTATTTACTTTTTTAAAATAGTAAAATTTTTATTTTTGTCAACAGTTTTTGATTTTTATTGAATATTGATAATAATTTTTTTTTCTATGGTATCCAAATGCAAAATATTGATAAAATAGTAAAAAAACTTTCTAACAAACAAAAAAACAATTCCAGGCATCCAAATGCAATGGTGCTGGAATTGTGGACAGTGTAAGCTCCATCACCTAACCCTTCATTGCTGCAAAAGAGGGGAGAATAGAGCTGACAGTGACATAGTAAAAAGATTAAATGTTCTATGAGGAAGCCCTAACTTCCATGTGCTGCTATTACTGTGGCCCACCAAGACAACTACAGAAGACAATCTACAGGATTTCCTTTCGGCGATTCCTCACTTTCCATACAATGTCGAGTCGGGCAGCTCCCAACGCTTCATTTATTATTTTTTCCTACTTCTATGTAACTTTGAACGCAGTCACGTGGCTGCGGGTCTTGTTATACTTGGGGAAGAAGGGAGCTACATTCTGATATAGAGCTTTCTGCAAATGCTGCACGATCACTGAAACTAGCAAATTCCCTACAAACGATAAGTAATCTTTACCATGTATGATCAAGTCCTCTGCTTCATCGGGCAATGCCTTGTCTTCTCCGAGTTCAAGGTTTTAGGAATTCTTTGGCAAACTCATGAACTCCATGATGTAGACATTTAGTAGAGTTAGAATTATTTTGCATGAACCTTACCACCTTATCAGAGATAAAAAGACATGTCTTTTCTCTAATGCCTCCGATGTATTATGGTATCAGAAAGTACAATAAAGCGTCTGAACTCGATAATGGCACGGCTCCTACCCAGGCGGTCTCTACTTTTTTGAGCTTTAGAAAAGCAACTTCTCTTAAATTCCCCCGTCTCTTGTCAATTTTGATTCAGTTGAATTGCGAGCAAACAGAGTCTCTCTCTACCTCAAACCTGTCATTTTTAACTACCGAGCATGCTTCAATCCACTCTTTTTTTGGTAACAAAGTATAATTCAATTCTAGATCTTTCTGAAATTACAAGTGTGCAATTTGTGTTTACAATTTACAATAGATCACAGATTTCCTGTCACCAGTAATCTTTACAGGAGCAATGTCCATCCGTGAATCTATGAAATCTATAATTATCCCTAATAACTATTTCTCTATCATAGGCCTGGGATATGAGTTTCATAACTGAGTGACAATCTCTACACATTCGAACACTATTCACAACCCGGATTGGAGAGTTTTCTTGGTTGTTTATAAGACCAAATGCGACGGCCAATCTTTCGCTATGTTGAGATGTGGTATCTGATAGTTCCTGTTTCAAGAGTAATCTTCTCTCTATGTCTTGTAACATGCAGCGAACGTCTGCAGATACAAGGTTTGAGGCGACAAATTCATGAACAACTCCATTTTGTTCTATGATAGCGAAACCTGGTTGCTTCGGTACTCCCGTCTCATGTAGCTTTGTTCTCACCTTGCTCACATCATCCCATCTGCCTGCATCTGCATATATATTCGAAAGAAGTACATGAGCACCATCATTTGTAGGGTCTATCTCTATGAGCTGTTTAAATGCATGCTCTGCTAATTCCACATTGTGGTGACTTCTGCATGCTCTCATTAAGGAACTCCATATAGAGACATCTGGTTCTATTGGCATTCTTTCAATGAACTTGACTGTCTCTTCCAAGTGTCCAACTCGACCCAGGAGATCAACCATACAGCCATAATGATGAATCGTTGGGGTGATATTATAGAAACTTCTCAATTTGTTGAAATATCTGTAGCCTTCATCAACTAAACCTCCATGGCTACAAGCAGCTAGAAGAGCTATGAAAGTGACATGATCTGGTTTTACTCCTCTTTCCTCCATTTCCAAGTATAGATCTATTGCTTCCAGGGCTTGCCCCTCCATGGCATATGCTGCCATCATTGCAGTCCACACAAATACGTTCTTCTCAATTATTCGAGTAAAGATCTCATAGGCCATTTCAACACACCCACATTTCCCATACATGTCAATCAAGGCAGTTCCCAACATAGCATCTATACCAATTTCATTCTTCTCTATGTACACATTAACCCAGATGCCATGATTCAGGGCTCCAACTTTAGCACAAGATGAAAGCAAAATGATCAAAGTTGTCTTGTCAGGTTTTACATTTGAACTCTGCATCTTGCAGAAAATCTCAAATGATTCATTAAACAGATCATGTTTTACATAAGAATTGACCATAGTGTTCCAAGAAACTATATCCTTCTCTGGAATCTTATTGAAGAAGTCTCTTGCCTTATCAACACCTCCACTTCGGCAAAAGCCATCCAACATTGAATTCCATGATGCTGCACTTTTACAAGGCAACTGCTCAAATGTTCTGAGAGCTTCATCAAGTTTCCCACATTTTGCATACAAGTCCAACAGGGCATTCCCAAGAAACCCATCCACAATCATTCCATATGTCACGATAAAGGCATGGATAGATCTTCCCAAGT
This sequence comes from Populus alba, assembly GCF_005239225.2. Classification (NCBI taxonomy): domain Eukaryota; kingdom Viridiplantae; phylum Streptophyta; class Magnoliopsida; order Malpighiales; family Salicaceae; genus Populus; species Populus alba. Next base: position 22,160,296 of record NC_133289.1, read on the forward strand.
CAAAGTCTTCTAAATGAACACATGCTGAAAGTAATGTCACAAGAGCAACCTCATCCGGGATCACATTTTCAAACCTCATTTGTTGAAACAATTGTAAACTTTCACAATAATACCCACCTTGAACATAACCAGACATCATCGTGGTCCACGATACCAAGCTTCTCTCATTCATCTTGTCAAACAGTTGCCTAGCCTTATCTATCTTATTAGACTTCACATAACCACTAACCAAAGTAGTCCACAGAACAACATCAACCTCGGATTCATCACATCTACTCAAAAGACCATTCGCTTTGTCCATTTTCCCACACTTAGAATACATGTCTACTAAACAATTCAACAAACTCCCTCTAGTCCTTAGCTTATTATCAACAATGTAAAGATGCAATCTTTTTCCCATTTCCAAATCCTTCAATTTAGCACATGTTGAAACCAAGCTAACCATTGTTATCTCATCTGGTAAAACCCCACTAACCAACATTTCATCAAATAAATCCAACGCTTCCCTATACATTCCCTTCAAAACACAACAAGAAATCAAGGTATTCCAACTAATAACATCTCTGTGGATCATTTTCTCAAACAGCTGGCATACTTCCTTCAATTTCCCACACTTTGAGTACAAACCCATCAAATTGTTGTTCAAAGACTTATTTCTTCCAAACCCACATTTCAAAATTCTCCCATGAACTTCACTTCCCAATTTAACATCGAAATTCTTACAACAAGCATGAATCAAGAAGTGAAAAGTGGAAATATCTAACAACACACCTTGAGTTACCATGCGATAATAACCCACCAAAACTTCTTGTGGAGAACCTTCTTTAAGCTTGTTTTCTAAAAGGGTATTCCAAATTATGGATTCTGGTTCATGGGAATAGCTTAAAATCTGATGGGCACAATCAATATTATTGACAGAGAGTAAAAAGGCAAGAACTTGACTTGTTATTTCAGGGTCATGTATGAGATTTGCGGTGATCAAATGGGCATGAATTGGTGAAAATTCTCTAATATTTGAACAAGATTTTAACAAATTTATGATCCAATGTGGTCTTAAAACTGAGTGGGATGTTTTCGGATTTTGCGTTGGTGGCTTGTGTTTAGAGGGAGAGGGAGATGAGAAGAAGGTATTTGGAAAAGTTAGTGTGGCCATGGTTGGATGATAGCCGTTGCTTCCCTCCTTTTTCTTAACGATATTGATGAGATTGGATTGTGCTATTGAATTTACAGTTACGGCCCATTTAAGTGTGAAGCGAAGAGCACCAAGGCCATAACATTAGGTCCGGGCTCTCTCATAATTACGCTGGGATATAACGTTTAATTTGTTGTTGTTATTATTATTATTATTTTATAAAGTGGTATCTTTAACATTATGTGATTTTGAGACAGGATCTATTATTTTTAATTTCCAAGACTGCATGAATAAATAAATGGAAAAAATCTTATTATATTCAAGAGATAACCCGTGACATCCTGTAAATTATAGCTAGATTTTATTAATTAATATATCATGCCAATTATACCATCATTCTACCCTCCATTTAAACAACTATAAGAAGAAATCACTAATTTTATTTTGTCTCTCTTTGATTCATGGAATCTCCCAATTTTTTAAGAAAATACTTCCGAACATGCGCTATGAGGCGATGATATAGCGCGATGACGTGGCATGTTAGTTAATGAAACAAAACAGTACTTTACAGGATACCACATAAAATATCTCAGTGAAAATGGCAATGAAAATCACAGGCAAACCGCTTTCCATTTTCATGCAAGCTGGCAGCAGAAGATGATCACTGGAACCTATTTCAGCTGTACGTACACGCCGAACCATGATGATCTACAGCACCTTCCGACACGACATAACTGCCTGCGACCCTTGCATTTTCCCAACAAACGTCTGCTAACAAAATACAAGGAAGAGGACACTTTATTCGCATGACCACCACCTCGACTGGTGGTTTCTTGAGTACGTCATTCAATTGGGGGGGGGGGGTACAAGGAAGACAAAATGATCAGGAAAGCGAACGGGGAAAGAAAAGCGAAAACACAAGCCCTCCACAAAACGGGGAAAGAAAAGCGAAAACACACGCCCTCCACAGGATCTCAGATCCTTCCACATCCATGGATGTATATATATGTGTGTGTGTGTGTGTGTATATATGTGGATCGAGATGCAATTTTATTGCTTTCAGCACAGAAGTCTTCATCACCACCACCACCGTCGTTTGTTTTTCTAGCTGCGTTGTCCTTGCAGCCACTTCTCAGCTTCTTGTTTGACGAGTATTATAGGACTTGCAGTTCAAGCATTTCTGAGCTACTACATGGAATTGAACTTCTGAGGACTTTCCACAATCATTGCAAAGGATCCAAACCTGCAGAACAGTAATATCACCAGTATTAGTTAGCAAACAGCAAGCCGGGGAGTCACCTTAGGAAAATCTGACAATCAAAGCCTCAGATCTCAGCACGTGATTTTAATGGGTTCTACTAACCATTTTATTAAGGTAAGGTTCTGGCATTGGTGTAGCTGCAATTTCCATGTCGATTTTCTCCCATACCTTAGACATATCACAAACTGACTTCGAGCAAAGAGGGCAAGCATATCTGTAACAATAACAAGTAAAAAAACTGTGAATTTCCAAACGGTTAAAGAAACAAACCACTGGAAAAGGCTGCTGGAAGGAAACTCACTGATAATGATCCCTCATTTCCTTTAAGCAGCTCTCGTGAATGGTGTGTCCACATGGCAAGACAGTCACATCAGATCTCGACTCAAATAAAAACTGCAAACCATTTGAAATACAACATCAGTTAGGCCCCAGTCACTATAGACCAAAAAAAAATTATTCTCAATCGTAAGGAACAAACCATAACACAGAATAAAAGTTATAATCTATATCCAAACCTCAAAGCAGACAGGGCAGTCATGATGCATCGCGCCCTCTACACAGGGGTGGCTATTCTTCAGAAGATTCGAGTAGCAGCAGCCTTCATGGTTGATAGTACAACAAGGATACAGGAAAACGTCATCAAGTTAGTTAAGTTGTAAGCACCCATACAATTCCAAACTAAAACTAGAACTAGTAATGACAGGAGAATTGTAGCTTACCACATTTGTAACAATGGAAGAAATTCTCAGGTCCTCCAATTCTGCCAAAGCACACAGTACATGCCAGTCAGATAAACATAATTAGTTAATTACATGAGCTAGAGAGAGAGGCAAAAATGCACAAGCAGAGAAGCATAGTTACATAAGTGAGGTTAGTGAAAGAGTGAAAAGATGAGTGAAGGATATGACTATCTGAAAATTACTGTGAGCTTTCAGGTGACATGGACCTTTTCCTTTTATTATCAAGGGAAGTCCTCAATGAAGTTCAATAATTTAATCAATAGTTTAGTGAAATAACTTGGTCAGAAGCTCCCAGCATTATTATCTCATCAATATGTTCAAAAGGAAAACCAAACAGCATAAACAAGTATACCTGCAAATCCCACAGCCATCACAATGATACTGTTTCTTAGATGTCTGCAACAGAAGTAAACAAATTTGATTTGAGTTAGGAAGTTCATCTCAACAACTTACGAGACAGAAAAGATATGCAGAATCCTATAACAAGCACAATCTCATTATAGCACACTATACTGAAAGCTGGATACTGCCAAATTAATCCCTTCATTTCAGGGTTAACCAAGCTACTAAGGATGTGACGTTAACCACTTACATCATCATCAAACAGCTTGCAAGTCTCACAGAAGTACTTTCCCATGCACACACCACAGTTGATGCAAACTTGTTGAACCTAGCCATCACAGAAAACAAGTGAAACATGAGTTGAGCAGCCAAATGCTAATTAATAGCACATGATGAAAAAATAGAATAAAAAGAACTGCCTTAACTTCAGGTTTAGGGAAAAAAAATTTCTCTTAACTAATATAGCAATAACATGAAGCATGAATATCCAATTTTGACTTCTAAGGTTTCCTATCATCAGCCTTTGTTCCTATTCCTAGATGTTCTCAATTTAACAGTGACATTTACAAGTTGCAAGCTTGGGATCAGAGGTCAGAATTGGTCTGCTAATGAGAAAAACTTGATGCAACAACAATAATACAAAAGCTCAACTCACCTCTTGTTCAGTGCCACAAAGCGAGCATATCACCTGAAAAAACACAAAAGGAGCGCTTTAGCAGATTAAATGGTAATATAACAACGAAGATTTACTGCAAGAAGTCACAAAGGCATGATCGAAGAGAAAGAAACATGGCTACCTGTTTGACTTCATGGCGTGGCATGTCATGTCTATGCTTCTGATCAACATTGATATTGTTCTGCCCACCAAATATAACAGATCAGCACGTATTCAAAATCACCAAAACATATTGAGCAAATTATCAGCTCGAGCAACATGATCAAATACATTAGCAATTTTAAATAAAAAAACTCACCTTCACCTCGTTATGACAATGACGGCAATCAAATACTTCGTTACAGCAAGGTGCTCTGATGTGGCACCTTCTCCGATAGTGCAGGCATCTGATGACAGAGCATGTCATATTAAGCAAGTATAATGGCAAAAAACTATTGAACTTTGCTAGGCAAACAGGAACAGACCCATACCCATATTCCATTAATCCTTTATCTAGTATTTGAGGAGTTTCCACATTCATTGATTCTTCTGAGAAGATGAAATCTTCATTAAAATGCTGTGAGCATGAGCCTATTTGTTGAAATAGTCTGAATTCTTGAGGATCAAAACTCTTCATATCTACTTCTGCCATGGCAATATCTTCAGGCAATAATAACAACTATTGAGAAGTTGGCAAATAAACCTGGAACACCTGCGCATTGAAACAAATTTAGAAAAGATTCTAAAACTTCAGAAGGCATATTTAGCACCCGATCAAGCCACCAAACACCCCATGAGCTTTCTTGTACACGTCTGCAGATCAATTGAAATCAGCAACAACATAATCCAACTAACGCTGAACAGCTCCAAAGTCCGATCACCAATACTCCAAGAGAAGAATCATCAAAACAAGAAGATATATAAGTACAACTACAATGCAGCATTCAGGAACTCCAGAGCCTTCAGCCATTAGTAAGAATAGCATTGCATGGTCACTCGATTCCTTGAAGAAGTCCCAGAACCAAAGTCCAGTTACTCTGGACATGGCAACCTATGGTAAAAGCAATACATCACACAATCAAACGTGTTCTGAAAAGAAAAAAAAGATGGGGAAACAGTGAGAGAGTGAAGAAATGGGTTATTTTGATTGTCCATCAAGGACAGGCCTACCTCAAATAGCAACTCTGAAACCCAGTCTCCTCTGAGAATTGAACTTACCAAAACTTAAAAAGAAATTCTATCATCAGCACATCAGAGGTTTCCCTCTTGTCAAAGAAAGCCCATTTGAATCTCAGCTGCTCCCTCTCTATCTAAATCATGACCAGGAGAATTATAACTTTATGGGACAAACCATGAAGGAAACTTGCTCCTCTAATTACCAATTTCCCCAGACAAAATAGCACACTTTCTCCAGATTAAGGACACTGACACTCCCAGGTTCAAGGTATAAACAAGGTTGAAAAAAAGGAGAAACAAACTATCAATTCCTATTGCCCATGTTTCCATCGATGATAAATGACACAGGGAAACAATCACTAACTTCTTCTGTAAACAATCTCGAATTCTGTTGGATGAAAAGAGAGTAGATGTGGAAGTTCTGAGCATGGTGGCTGGTGAAAGGATGATATGACAGACCTAGCTCTAACTGTGGAAGGAAGATTCACTGGTGAAGCCATAATCATTATTTCAGTTATTAGGTGTTTCAACCCCCTGCTTCATTGCATGTTTATGTTTAGAAACACGAGAAACAAACAAGTAGCTCTTTGTGCTTAGCTTACACCCCCAACGCTGGTCAAGATGGCATTGTCCTCGAAGAACAGAGTATAAAAAGACCTAACTTTATGCAGGCACCTACCAAACTTGAGCACATGAACACCTGCAATTTAGGGCATATCCTGCAGAAAATCCCTAAATATAATGCTACCCCAACCTTTCCCTGCACAACTTCAGGATTACAGAACGGACCTAACTACACCGACTTCTCCACTCACAAGATTTCTGAACTCCACTCACATCATTCCTGTAAAACTCCCGAGGAACAAAATGCTAAAAAATAGCAGAAATTACAAAAGAGCCAATACTGTTCTAAGCTACATCCCTCCAACAAAATCTTGGAAAGTTAGTCCTATGTTTAGTTAGATATCTTCCAAAAAAGGGAGAACATGATATGAAAAATCCATTTCTTTTCTTTTCCATCAAAATTTGAATCAGTTCACGGGAACCTCAATCTACCACCAAACTATAGACCTAAACTACCTTAAAAACAGTTAAATAAGAATGCCACATACCCCATACAGAACCTCTCTAAGTTAGAAACTCTCCCCGGGACTTCCACCTTAAGAATCTTTAGTTTTGTACGTGTAACATTAGTAATCACAAACAGCTCATCGGAAAGTTCATTTCACGTTAATTCAAAGGGAGCTCTGAAATCCGCAGAACAGTTGACGAATAATCCACGGAAAAACAATAAATTTCCGCCGATTTTTAACATCCACTTCTGTGGATTCAAGGTCTCCCTAACGAAAATAACATAAAATTCCACAAGCACTTCCTTTCTCAAAATTCAATAGACAACTACGCCTATCTAAGCACCAACATCCTCAAGCAAAAAATACATTTCACATAAAAAAGACAAACAACAAAAATCACTATGCATCAATTAAGCAAAATAATAGACAAGCAATAAAATCACAAAAAATTTCTACGTGATTACGCGATTAAGATCACATAAGGACACGTCACAATACACAGACAAAAAAAAATGAAAAACAAATTCTAACATTAAAACCTCACGTTTCCCGGTAACCTCAAACATTAAACGTAATCACATTTTCCGTTTCATGCACTCAATTTTCTTAGAAACCAGACAGAACTTAAATTACGTCTATATGATTATTTCAGCACGTACCTCACAAAAATTAAGCTACGATATAAACAAACAGAATTAAAAGAGAATATTATCAAATTGAGTGAAATTTTTAATCAGAAAACGAACTTTCACCGCCGATCCGAAGTTTCGGTGGTTTTAAAGGTAAGATCCGATTGTTGTTCTCGGAGCTCCGTTCAAAAAACTCCTTAAATCTCGTGTTATTTCTTAGAGAGTGTGCGCGATGGGGAGAAAATATGAGAAAGATTTGAATCGGAGTCTGGTTTTTATTGGGCGAGAAATTCGGGTTATGAGAGACGAGAGATTCGAGAGAGTTCGAAATTTTTTGAAAGTGAAAGCTGTGTCCCTCTGGTTCTTCTTTTATTGTCTGTTGACAGGTAAGGGCACAAAATTACGTAAACAACCCTTCATAAGCAAAAATATCTTGCATTTTTTGATCTGATAAAGCGGCTGGGTTATGGTACAACTGCATCTACGGAAATATACTGCTTGCTCCTTGCTCGCCTTGATCATTACTGACTTTATCTATGGGATCATCAGTAATCATTATTGACCTGTGCTGATAAAAAATTAAGAAAAAAAATATGTTTATGGACATTTGGATTTGATATTTAGGGCTGTATGGAAAATCATAAAAAAAAATATTAAAATAATATTTTTTTAATTTTAAAAAATTTTATTTTAATTTTAATATCAAAACAATCAAAACATATTAAAAATTTAATTTAAAACAGAGTAAATTCAAAAACACAATTATATTGTGATAACAAAAGAACTTAATAAATGAGTAAATCATCATCAAGGGATTTCTTTAATAGCATTATTTTGCTGGGAGGGCGTTAGCTTTTTATCTTGGTGCATTTTAAAAATATATTTTTTATATTATTTTTTTTAAGGTTTTAATATATCAATGTCATAAATAAAATAAAATATTTTAATATATTTTAAAATGAAAAATATTTTTTAAGAGTACAGATATATAGATAAATAAAATTGTTGAGTCATTATTTTAAAAGAACAAAAGGATATTGAGTTTATTTTGTGGTTATAACTTACAATTACGTAATTATGATGAATCTTTTTAATAGTTTATTTGAATTATTAGGAAAAAGACCTTCGTTTAAATGTCATTCATTGCTAATAATGATTGTGGATTCTGTGAGATGGCAACAAATTAATGGTTTGTGAGTTGTTAGTTCATGTATTAGTAAATATAAGACTGGATTTCAATAACGAACCCTCATACTATTTTCAAAAACATGCCAGTCATTGTTACACGATTATTAAAAGCCTGGTTTTTTGTGATTTTAAATTATTTTAATATATTAATATTAAAAATAAATTTTTTAAAATAAAAAATAAATTATTTTAATATATTTTCAAATTAAAAATATTTTAAAAATCAACAGCGATATTAAACCAGCTCTAAATGAAGAAGGCTACGGTACTTACAGTGAGCATGCTCCATGGAAGTTTTCTCCGAACAGATAAGGCGGTCACATGGAAAATAGGTCCTTTTCGGAGAAGAGAAAGGTATGATCATCTCGTTAAAGTTAAATCAACGGTCGGCGTGTGAGACAACGATAGACCTTTAGCGTGATGTGATCATAGCTCTCTCTCATTGGGAGTCAAAGCCCATCTCCTGTCACCGAGTTTGTCTTAAACCTTTTATGCTTGACACGTGTGCGGTCGGCGGGCAGACTGGATCAGGATTTAGGCTAGGATGACGTGGTAGATTAGACTGGTATTAAAAAAATATCTTTGCAATCAGTCACGTAAATTGCAAAATTGGAGAGAATGGCTTCATGCTTATCCCTAAAAAATATAAAATAAAATGAATTTGATAGGGATCCTTGAATATTAAAGGATAGATTTTCGTGCCTGAAAAATTTATACAGACTATGAGTACATGATGTGGAGGGTAAGATCTAGTAAATCCAAGCCAAAGAGGATTGAACATACGTGGAAATGTCAGTCACGTGATAATGGCAGGATACTCAACGTATTTTGTAGTAATATTTAAGTACATTGTATAGTATTTTCATGGCTGGTGAGAAAAATAACTAAAATATCTAAGATATTCGTTAAAACTGATTTAAAATGAATTTTTAAAAATCAATTATATTTTAAAAAATAGTATTTAAAACCAACAAATTAAGTTGAGAAAACAAATTAAAAACAGAGACTATTTATAATCAAATTGAATCAAATAACTCATTTTTTATCTAAAAAATAATCAAAACTTTAATGATAAAGGTAAAAAAAAATCTTCTTGACTTATTTAATTTTAACAAATATAAAACTAAATCAATTAATCAAATATTATTTCATTTTGATTCTGTTCAATCCATAATTTGAAAAAAGAAAATTATTAAGACTAAATTATTTGAATCAACGGCTCATTCATGTCGTTGTTGTTTTTTAAAAATTAAAGTTTGTGATTTTTTAGGTTTTTTTATATAAATTTGTTCGCCCGTGAAAAGAGAGACTTCTTCCTGATGCATATAAACCAGTGAAAAAATATACTATGTAGTTCTTAGATAGATAGGCTATAGTTTTTATTATTATAATAGCTATTAATTTAAACCATGTAATTAGATTAGATAAAGGTTTAAGACTTTTCAAACTGCAATATATGCTGGTTACATGTGGTCAATGAATTGAAAATTTTATAGAAAGAAACAAAACGGTATTTAATACGGTGATTGTATATATAAAAACAAACTAACTAATATAAGATTTTTTTAAAAAAATAAAATGATAATATTTTTTTTTAAAAAAAATAAATTAAAAGTATAGTCAAATCAGATCAACCATGTTAATCAATCAGGTATCCAATCAGCTGATTACAAGTCAATCTATCGTGTTAGCCTGGTATTACAACTAATATAATGTTTTTGAAGGGCATTCAAGTGTTTACCGTCTCGAAAACCAGCGCGCCCGGAGATAATGACATTGTTTTCTTTTAAATTTGTGTACGTGGCAAATGTGTGACGGAAAGCTTGATACATCAGTCTCAATTATTGCACAAAAATCAGTGTTAATTATTAAGCTAATCACTCTCCTCGACCATTCAAGTTTTTGAACACGGGAGTAAATGATACGTGGCATTAGATGTCATCATCGAAACCTTCAACACTAGCCTTGACCCGTAATTATGCAATGGTACGTGGCACCATGCCTGTTGTCGAGAAAACGTTAACCTTAATCACGAGCAATTAATTGATCACGTTCAATGCACGAATTAGTTTCGGGTGCATGCTACAATGTTGTTTTGTGCAAAAAAAATTTACGGGGATAAAGATGTAATTATTGAATATTTATAGCAATAAAATGATAAAAAATTAAAAAAAGTCAATAAAAAGAGAATTATTTTATTTTTTTATGAAACTAAATATATATATTTTTTCTCTTATATTACAAGTACCTATTAGTTATAGTTTTACCACTATAAAATTTTTCATCATATATCGATTGAGAGCTCAAAAGATATTTTTGCAATCCAAGAATATATCATCCTTGTAATATGCGAGGAGGGGGTTGAGGAAAAAAAAAAACATCGAAAGCATACCAGGACCCGATTACAGTATCATCAGTACAAATAAAAATAATTTTGATAGAACAATTTCAATGATATTAAAAAAGTCACCAACATTAATACGGGTTATATAATACTAAAACCTCTAATAATTGAACACGTGGCTGTTGGAAATTTAAGTTAAAAAATACCAGTTAAAGTATTGTTTGAGATTGTGATGCATAATTTTTTTTAAAGTATTTTTTATTTAAAAATTATTAAAATATTTTTTTATTTAAGATATTAAAATGAATAAATAATACTAAAAATATAAATTTAAAACTTTAAAAAATTTAGAAAAATCAGTCTAATCACGCTTCCGAATTGTCTCTAAACCAATTATCACTTGTTATTGCTCCTGCAGAAGTTTTTGTTTTGTTTTGAACTTCCTTTTAATTTTCACTCGAGCTTTCCCATTTTTTTATTCATCTCAAAAGTTTCTTCTTCTTCAGAGGCACGAGGCAAGTAATAAATATTAATCTCGTGCAGGATGAGCATTCAATTTGAAGACGAAGAGTTATAGCAGTTCACCTGTCAATTTGACAGAGAGGAGACCGGCCGGCGGAGGAGTGGCCACCCCATGTGTTGCCCGTGAACCAATGTCTTTAACTCGATCACTTGTGTAAGACTTTGTCCTCTGCATCGATAATTACGACCCATAACTGTCTCCCGGACACTAATTTAACCCTTTGCAATGTATTTTTAGATCAATTTTAGTTGTGATCACAATTTATATAAAAATTTCATTTTTTTTAACTTTAAAAAATATTTTTGTGTCTAAAAATATTCATATATTGGCTTCCATGTTTTTAAATTCGAATTAGCTTAAAAACAAACATGTTAACTAAAGTATTTAATTTAAGCCTTTATTTGTTTTAATGTCAAAATATCTTGCAATTCATTCCAATAATTTAAAATTTTGATATTGGATGATATTTTATAGCTTTAATATAGTTTTTAAATCTAGTCTAGCTTATCAAGTAAACTTTATACCCTGTTAGTCTGAAGTATGGCCGAAGCTGAGTTTGCTCCTAAACCTCTCAAGAAGATGTTTAAAATGAAAATTGTCTAGTTATTTTTTTTATTAAAACAATATTATTTTTAATATGAAAAAAAATTAAAATAATATCGTTTCCTTAAAAAACATTAACATGCTTGAGTCCACTCATTAATTTGTGAGTTGATATACCCATCTATCAATTTGGGTTTTAGGTTAGGTCATGAAACGAGCTAAGTCTTGTAATTATGAGTTATAATGATAAAGTTATTAGTAGTTGGAACTTGAATTTTTTTTTTTATCTAATAAAATTAAGTACAAAGTGATAATGAATTTGTATAAATTTAAAATTGAAATAAAATGAAATTAAAATGATATATTAAATAGCGATACAAAGCTATTTTTAAAGACTCGTCATTTTTAAAGACTGACTTAAACCTCCACCTCAATTCTTCTATTGCATATACCAATTATTCCATCCTTAATCATAAACTCAACCAAAATCTGAATCTAATGAAGACAAATGGGCTCCTCATCTTATACTTAATAGCATACAGGCCCAGCCCAAATTATGGTGAAGACAAGTCCAAGTCGACGACGTATTGTAGCCACTTATTGGGCCACGAACACAATTCGCTAGGCTCATGGCCTTACTCACACAAATATGCGATATCCCAAAGCCCAAAACTATAACGGATTCACTGAGCCCACGACCGAGAGGAAGAAAATTGATTGGATGGTCACGAGCGATGCGGTGAACCAGGAGCAGAATGGGGGGTGTCCCTTGCCGGGCTGCCCCCCCTGTGCCGCTCTGCCTATACATAGGACAGGCGCCGACGGTTCAGCCATGAGAGACGTCAAAGCTTTTGGGTCCACACCTCACATGTCTATGTCGCTCGCATACTTTGTCATTTTCTTGGAACCCCACCACTGCTATCCCTTCAAATGTTACGTCACCGATATTTTTCTCAGGTGGGGTATGGCTCAGGCCTGCAAGTTAGCCGGTGCCCCTTGCGTTGTACAGGAGCCTGATGAGCTCACGATTCGTTATTACGGTTAACATCCTTTTTTAAAAAAAAAAAAATTGTTGCAATGATTTGTTACCAGGAAATAATGTTTTGACCTTTAAAAATGTCACTTAGGGATTGGCTTTATGATTTAAGAGGTATGATCCAACTAAAATTCTTACACAAGACTTTATAGAATGGTTTGAATTTTGATTGAAACAGGTTCACTCATGGATATAAGTTTTTTCCTTTTCTTTTCATGTTTTGCTATCATAAATCCAATTTAATGTTAGTGTAATGTTTAAAAACATGGTTGTACTTGTGTTTTAAAAAAAAACTATTCTTTGTTAAAAAATAATTTTTTATTGTATATTTTATATCGTTTTGATACGCTAATTTTAAAAATAAAAAACATATTATTTTGATGCATTTTAACACAAAAAGTATTTTAAAAAGCAACCACAATCATATTATCAAACACTTGTATAAAGAAGTATAAGGTTTTTGTTCCATTTTGAAAGAAGCGTTTTTTTATTTTTCTAATTATCTATAAATATGAGTTTTTATTATATAATAAATTATGTGAAATTATAATAAATGAGCTTCACTGTTAAACTTCTTAATATTATTATACATATATTTATAATATTAAAAGTTATTATTCATAATGTAATGTTGGAATAAAATTGAATAGTAGTTATTTTTTAATTCTCTTCTGTTTTCTTCAACTTTTCAGATTAACTCTTGATTTATTTTAATTTTAAACAATTTCCTTTTCATGTGAAAGACTCTTTATTTTATATTATTAATGGTGTAACAATCCAATTCAGGCTATCAAAATTCAATGCTCTAAATATCTATTTTATCTGATGAAATATTAAATGAAATTTTTTTTTTTTTGTTTAAATCCAACTATATCTAGTTTTGATTAATAAAAATTCTGTTACCCAAAATTTATCTTATATTATGTTATTTTACTCGCATGCCGATAAATTCAGAAATAAATATAATAAAAAGAGATTGATTTTGAGTTTCGGGTGCGTATCAAAAGATTCAAAACCCAATAAATAAATAAAATAAATGAAATGAGCTACAAATTCTGACACATTTTTCTCGTCAAAACGGCACTCCTATATCTAATCAACAGCTTAACACAGAAAGAGAGGGTTAAACAAGGGGTTGAACTGGTAGCTGAGGGGAGGAAGAAGCGGCAACTGCCCATAAAAGAAGGTGTCCGGCAAATGCTGCTGTACTAACTGACTCGTCTGACCGAGAAATTGTAGCCTTACAAATACTAGAAGACTTGCTTGCTTCTATCAATTCATATACCTACTCCTCTAATTCAAGAGCCTACACATAGTAGGGCCTACAGCCCCACTCCTAAATTTGGCCCCTCTTGAAAGGAAACATTTTATATATATATATATATATATATATATATATATAAGGTAAAAATTAAAATTTGTTCACAAATGTGATGATTGTTTGAAATCCAATTTTAGGGCTCGAAACTAAGTTCATATGTGGATAGGATAATGTTTAGGTGAAGGAAAAATGTGATGCTTTTTTGAAGTTCTATTGTGGGGTTAGTGATTAATGTGTGTTTGTTAATGTATTATATTAAATGAAAAATATATTTTTATTTAAAAATATATTAAAATAATATATTTTTTTTAATTTGTAATGTTGATATATCATAATTATTAAAAATACCTAAAAAATATTATTTTTATATCCTTTGAGATGTAAAACATCTTGAAAAGCAGGCCGGACAATATTATTAGCAACACTATTAAGTGTGTGTTGTGTGCTTGGTAATACGGTGTAATGTATTTTTATAAAAATATTTTGTAATAAAAAATATATTAAAATAATAAATTTTTTATATATTATTTTATTGTTAACATTATTAAAACTTTGGAAAACCATATAAAAAAGTAAATTTAATATTTGTTTCAATTAAAAAAACTTTAAAACACAAGTTAAACCGCAGAAACAGAACTAAAATATTGTTTAGGTGAAGAAATACAGTAAAATCATCCATCCTTTTAATAAGTGGATCGAAGACAAAATTAATCTACAAATATTAAAATTAATTCCCAAAAACAGTGTTTAATTTGGGACGACTGTTTCAAGGCGAGACATTTACTACGGTGGGCCTCGAATCCTTAATATTTGACAACCGACAGCTAAATATCATACTCGCAAATTTCAAGAAAAGAACCTCCTCAGAGCCATCCATTACCTGTAAGAGCACCAACCTGTTAGGCTGTTAGTTTTCGTGGGGTTTTTAGTCATGGCCAGAAAATAGAGCCAAGTCATCGTGAGAAAGAAGCACCAAGAAATTTGTTATTAAAACTAGGAAGGAAGCTTGTTCATTCATTCATACCTCACACTGGCCTTTCTCTTGTGACTAGCTAGTAGTCTTTACTATTTATTGTTCCCGTTGCCTTCAAAAGCACTCTCAAATCTATGCAAAACCTCCCCCTTCAAAACCTCTTCCTCCATTGCCACCTCTCTTGCCCTTTGTCTCTCTAAATCTTGAAGAAATCAAAGAAAAACCTAGCAGAGACAGAGAGAGGATCCCGTTTTATATTAAAGAAAAAGATCCATACATGTTCACTGGTGTCTGATGAAGGCAAAGACTCACATTCTTCCATTCTTTGCCACTCTCACTCTCATTTGCCTGACCACTGCCCAACACCACTCTTTTTCTAGCAATGCTGGCCCTAGAGACTCGCAAACAATACATATTAAGCAAAGCCATAGACAGCTTTTACACTACAGAGAGGAACTTGATATAGAAGATGAGTATCTGATGTTACCAGCTTGCCTCAAATTCGACAACCCTAGACTCAGAAGTGCCTACATTGCACTCCAAGCATGGAAACTAGCCATCATCTCGGACCCATTGAACCTCACATCCAACTGGGATGGATCCGACGTCTGCAACTACACTGGTGTCTTCTGTGCCACATCTCTCGACAATTCGTCGATTCAAACCGTTGCTGGGATTGATCTAAATCATGGCGACATGGCAGGGCACTTGGTTGAAGAGCTCGGACTCCTGACGGACATTGCCTTGTTTCACGTTAACTCCAACAGATTCTGCGGGAAAGTACCAAAATCTTTCAAGAAACTAAAACTACTCTACGAGCTGGATCTAAGCAACAATCGTTTTGCGGGCAGGTTTCCTTACGTTGTTCTTGATCTTCCAAAGCTCAAGTATCTTGATCTTCGATTTAATGAGTTTGAAGGTGATTTGCCGAAAGAACTGTTTGACAAGGATCTCGACGCAATATTCATAAACCACAACAGGTTTGCTCTTGAATTACCTGATAATTTTGGTAACTCACCGGTTTCTGTTATTGTTCTTGCGAATAATAAATTCCACGGGTGTTTTCCGACAAGTTTGGTTAACATGTCTAAGACCCTAAATGAAGTGATTCTCATGAACAATGGCTTGCGCTCGTGTTTACCTAGGGAGATAGGATTGCTTAAGAAGGTGACAGTTTTTGATGTGAGTAATAACAAACTCTTCGGTTCTTTGCCTGACAACATCGGAGAAATGGAGAGTCTAGAACTGCTAAATGTGGCACATAATATGCTGTCAGGAAATATCCCTGGTAGCGTGTGTATGCTTCCACATCTGAAGAACTTTAGTTATGCTTATAACTTCTTCACTGGTGAACCACCAGCGTGTTTGGATTTGGAAAATTTTGATGATGGCAGGAATTGTTTGAGGAACAGGCCCAAACAGAGATCAACATTGCAATGTAAAGTGTTCTTGTCTAGGCCAGTTAAGTGTGAGGCTTTTAAATGTCACAAGTTCGATCCTTCTCCACGGCCCCCACCGGTTACTTCACCCCCACCACCCCCGCCACAATCACCACCACCCCCACCCCCACCTTCACCAGCTCCTCCATCAGCATTACCCTCAACACCCCCTCCATCATCAATGCCGCCGCCACCCCCAATAAATCCACCTCCCCCCGTCTACTTCCCACCACCCCCGCCAAACCCATCTCCACCACCCCCGCCACCTCCTATTTATCAATCACCCCCTCCACCACCACCTCCCTCATGTGCAGAACACCCTCCACCTCCATCACCTCCGCCATGCCATGAGCAACTGCCTCCACCATCACCTCCAGTTCAATACTTGCCGCCTCCACCTCCAGTTTATAATTCACCGCCTCCACCAGCTCCAGTGTATAATGGTCCATTGCCACCGATTAGTGGCATACCTTACGCATCTCCACCACCTCCACCGCTCTACTAAATTGATGATTCTTTTTAGAGATTTCTCCTTTAACCAGCCCTGAAAGATCACAATTGCTTGCCTTGTATTCTTGGTAACAAGGGGATGGGACCGGACCCATTTTATAGCAATCATCCAAGAATTGTTTCACATAATGGCATGTAGCAGAATTCAAGTTTAAAAGACATTTGGAGATAGAAAAGAACAGAATGAAAAGAAGTGTGCAAGAAGATTAAGTTTCCTTATATTTTTATAATTGAATTGCCATGCTTGTTTTTGAGTGGTTAATAAGATGAATGTAGAGAGAAACAGTAGGTTTGCAGGGATTGTAATTACATGTATGAGATTCATCTTAGCTATATATATGTACTTTCCAATGGAAAGATCTGATGTCTACTTCAATGTCATTGTTTATTCTGTTCTTATATTTCCAGCTTCTGGTCACCTACGTTTTCAGTACACAGCAGCCTCATCTCCCCGGGGTTTCTGCTTCCCTCTACTTCTGAACTCCTTCATGATTCACCATATGGTGAAGGGAGCAAGAAAAACCTTGCCAGTCGCCACCTTTTAGTTTCAGGTTCAGTTCCAGTCAAATAATACATAAAAATATCTTTTCATGCTAATTTGGCTAGTCAAATGAGTGCAATAGATTTCAGGTTCACTCTTTGAAACGTAAAAACTAATCCAATGATAATCAAAGCTTCCTCAGAGTCTTCCATTTTCACCGCTATATCACTTGCAAGTTGCGGTTTGGGTTTCTAGCTATAGTAGCACATTTTCACATAAAATTTAGATATAATACATGAGTTGTGTTAGCTAAGATGAGAGCAAAACCATGATAAGCTACCATAACACGACAAGAATGACACCAAGGAAGATTTCTGTGGGTAGACTAAAATCTTCTCAGATTTGGTCCTACTGTATATACATTTCTCAATAGCTCCAGTCATATCTTCTCCATCAACCTAGGAGATGTTCCCCTTCGATGATGCGCATGGCATTCTCTGTTTTACAATTGTATCTTCTATCCCACCTTTCCCAAAAGTTGCCGTTGCCTTTGGTTTTTGGTGGCTCGTGGCTTAAAACGCTTAACGGTGTGGACATCATGCCAATAACTCATCGAGCTACCCACGATAAGATCCTTTCATCTAATTATCACAAGATATACATGTGAGACCCTTCATATGAAAATCTGGAAAGATGAGAAAGGTCTCTATCGTTCGTGGCCAACACATTCATCACGGGAACTTTAAAAACTCACTCTCTAATCTGCCTACTGGTCTTCCATGCTTACCATGTTATAGCAAGACAATTAATGAAACACCTGCCCGGGTAATAAACACAAGAAGCAATGGCCCTAATCTAATAACTGTCCAGAGTTGTTGCTGTTCGCATTTACAAATCATGATCTAAAGTGGGGTCTTTGAAAGGTTGAGCAAGCTTTAGCCACAACATTTTAGACCAGCTTAAATTTCCATGACATCAACATGAAGCAGTTTTTCAAGTAATGACATGGTTGCCAGACAAGGTACCACTTATGCTACAACGATAATTTGTGCTGTGAAACAGAGAAACTAAATTGATGGTCCTAGAATTAACCTGACTTACTTTACAGCCACAACATCTTAGACCACCTTTAAATCTCCATGGCACCAACATGAAGCAGTTTTTCAAATAATGACACGGTTGCCAGATAAGATAACAGTTCTGCTCCAACGATAATTTGTGCAGTGAAAAAGAGAAATTACAAAGGAAGTCCTTGCAAAAACCTGACTTGCATTCTGTCGTTACTTTTTTGCAAGTACCTTGTTGTTTCAAGGAATCTAGAAATTACAAGGATCAATTTGAAGAGAGAATAAAGTGTACACTAGATTTGTAGTACATGTGGTCTTCCTAAAAAGCAACATGTCACGAGAAAATATACAGTTGAACTAACAGTTAATTAAGGATATTACCTAAGATTAGACTTCTTATCCACATCAGCACATGATCCTGGGGGTAACACCTCCTGGAGAAACAAAATTATGTCTTTTCATATCTGGGTCTGAATCTGAAGCAGGAAAGACTGAAAGAATAAATGATCCATACTAAGAAATATTGAAATAAGATCCTTATGACTGGCAACTTCATCTGTGTCCATCTTATTACACTTGAAGAACCATTTAAGATTTTAATGCATTACACCAACAGAAAATCTTGTTCCCTAGTTGCCCAGTCATGAAAACAATACCATGACTCTTACCCCTTTTTTTGACGAGTAGAATGTGCTTCTCCCAAAATTAATCCCATTGACAAAAAACTAAAGGAGGAGGGTGTTTTACCATGCTCCTCCTCACATCACATTATTAACCGGAATAGTTTTTTTATAACTTTTATTTTTAATATATGTTTTCTTTTTAAAATTTCAATTCCATTCTTCAACAATAAATTTATTGGGGATAGGGCTTTGTACTTTTTTCAATCTACTTTTATAAGATTATCTTAAATTTATAGCTTGAACTATAGGTTTGACAGGTTAATTCGGTTGACTCGAATATTTTTTTCTTTTTTCTAATTGATTTTTTTTTTGTTCTCAATTTCATTCTTCAAACATTAAATTAATTGAAAATTAAACTTCGCGATCTATTTCAGTTTTTTTCTATGAGGTTATCTCTATCTCATAACTCAGGTTAATCTTGGTTGACTCGAGTTATCTTTTGTATGTTTTTCTAATCGATTTTTTTTTTCAAATGGGTTGATTAAGAATTGAGATTCATAATTTGTTTTAATTTACTTTCTATTGAGTTATCCCAATCTCATTACTTAGATCACAAATTTGACAGGATAACTCAGGTTGACTTGGAATATTTTTTTGGAATTTTTTAAATTTTTTTTTTTCAATTTCATCATTTAACATTGAGTTTATTAAAAATTAAGCTTTGTAATTTGTTTTAATTTTTTTTTATAGGATTATCATGATTTCATAATTTGATATGAAATTTGACAAGGTGACCCGAATTAATCCGAATAAATCCAATAAGTTGTCATCTCATTGTTTATTAAAAAATATCATCTTAAATATTTATTTTGAATCAAACTACGTTTTTATCTATCATTTGGGTTGTCTTTAGACTCATCAAAGTGATCAAGTCACATTGAATCAATTCTCACACTATTTAGTTTTTTTTTGTTTTCAACTAGAAAAAACATTAGCAATGTCTACATTTTTTTTTTATATTCAAAAAAAAATTAATTAGACCCAAAACATAGTGCAAGCCAGATGATAGAGGACCAACTAAAATCCTGCACCTTCTCACTTTAAGAAAGCCCTTAGATTTGTTTTCAAGATTAAAAGGGTGATTAGGATCGTAATTGGACCGTGCTTTTGAAAAATTTTGATTTTTTTTTTCAGTTTCAAATTATTATTATTTTTTGTATTATTTTAACATGCTGATATTAAAAATAGTTTTTTAAAAAAAATTATTTTAATATATTTTAAAACAAAAAATATTTTGAAAAGCAATTTCTACCAGATATCATAATTTTTTTCTAAACATCTTTGGTAACGGCATCCACATTAAAAACTTTTGTCCATATTTGTCTCTTGGGGTTCAGCTTTTCCTGTTCATTTTTTTTTTGTATGAAAATGAAAAGGGGGAGAAACACCCAATCTATTAATTATTGAAGAATTTGTATCTCCCTTGATTTTCCTTCTTCTGGAACCTATCGATTATGCAGAATAAAAAGGAAAAATTACTCTACAATCGCACACACATAGAACTTACTAGCTAAAGATGACTCCACTTTATTTTGCTTGTTTTCTGGCAAGATTTGCTTATATCAAACCATGAAACAGGGCGTCAACATAGGCCATCTGTGAGACAAATGCAGTTAGAAACGACGGGAGACAAAAAAATGTTATCAAGACAGAAAACTAAGAAATCATGCATCATATGAACATGCCTGTAGAGCTATTACCTTCTGCCAACTCACAGGTAAATATCCAACACTAAAACCAGGCAACCATAGATCCCACGTAATACATTCCCTAAATCAGAGAGACAAAAAATGTTAGCTTGACGGAAAAACAAACAAGTTCATAAACAAAGAATTATTCAGGGGCCAAACTTATCAAGACAGAACAATGAACAGGTTCAACAGCTGAACTCAACAAAATCTGAATTAACATAACTATTTCTCTTTTCCTATTGGTTTCGGTTTCTTTTTTTCTTCCCTGGCTATCAAAGTAGTATACTAAGAATGTTCAATGATTAGTATTTAAGGAAATAAAATGTACCTTCACAGGCAAAAACCCTGTGTTTCATGAATGCAAGTTTTGAACTTGTCAAAGCAAGCTGGTGCAAGTTCTGACGTGTTCTGAAGTTAGCTTGCCAGCAGATCAAAGGACATAACTTCATGTTCTCTTTCAAAACCTTGGCCAAATGGAAAAGCCTTCAAGCTGGAAAAAAAGAAAAAAAAAGGTGCTCTATCACCTTTCCAGTAGCTCAATCAATGAAGGTGTGGGAAAAGCAGAAGACTATCTCCTACTTGAGAGTTCATTTCAGGTGGTGATGGCTGGAGTAACCCATTATTAGACAAGTCTTCCAAACCTTTGATATCCTGTTGCAAGCGGCTAACACGCAAAATCGCATGCTCAAGAACCAGAGGATCATCGGGGGGGTTCTGCAGAAGGGTAAGCAAGGCCTGGCGATAAACTTGAGATGCCAATAATGGCCTTGCAACCTGTCGATTTTTACATAAAATTGCCACCTTGATGACATGCTTACAGAGATTTCCCTGTCTTGACCAGGGACAGTCACAGAGGGCAAACTCAGAACCAGGGTTCCAAATTGTATATGCCAGACTTCTATCGGTCTGGGAGATCACTTTCACAAGCTGTAGATTTTGTTCATCCAATATCACATCGACATCAGGGATGTGCAGGGCCTGATACCAAGCATTAGTTAAGAAAGCCTTGTCCCTTACATTTGTGAAATACCCAGTCTCTGCACTGTATTGATCTAACCAATATAAGGAGTGGAATTCAGTTGTCAAAGTGTGGATCAACCAGTCAATTCTTGTATAGGAATTAGCATATTGCTGATCGAAAAGCTTGGATTTCAACCTTAAGTGGTAGGATTCAATTGCAGCCAGGGGCTCTGTACTGGCTACAGGGAGAGACCTTATGCTATTAATCCACAACTCTGTAACACAAGAAGGCAGGTTAAAACAAGCATCTAATATTAAAAGTTACAGCTACGAATTATTTTGAATGGATAATACAGGCTTTTAATTTGATCTTCAGTAGCTATATGGAGGGGCTGAATGACAATGAACATGACGCTGATATCACTGCAGAAGTTATCACTTCTCCGTTATTTGCATATTTTAATAGCTGATGTTTTACATCAAGGTCATTGTATACTAGCTGTTTGCTAATACATGTTATTTCTAAATCTTCCACTTTTTTCTTCTATTATATCCCCACTTATACATAATTAATAATTTAGTCAAACTAGCTATCATTTGTGAACCAAGTTAGAATTTATTAATAACTACATCATAAGATGTCATATGAATAATGTGTTACATTTGGAAGACTTACATAAGAACAATGTTCTGTGTTGTTCTTCAATATGCAGCTGTTATTTCAATCATGGTTAAAAATCTTTCTTTCCAATATTCCTTTTTTCTACATGTAACTGCCTACCATTTTTTAGCACCAAATGAATAAATAAAGAAAATCCCTATTTCATTACAGAAATTATTATGGGATCAAAGCTGGGAATAAATAATATCCTATTTCAACAATGCATGTTTATATGTGAAATTAGATGGTTGAAATATAATATGACAAAAAAAATTACGTTATAAAGATTCCTCCAAGAAACAAGGAGAAGGCTTTTATTCTCAGACAAGTAGAATAATGCATAAGAGAAACATATACCTATATATGGCAACCATCTCCTCTTGAAATAATCCATAAAGATACATTGGTCAACATATACTTGCATGAACTCTTCAACTGCATTATCAGCATTTGGCCCACTTCTTGTAGAATACAAAATCCAACCCAAGTGCTTAAACATCTCTCGCTGGACATCAATGTTGCAGCATTTCTTTAAAAGACTTCTCATCCAAGCACGGCGAACATGCCAGGCACATAATAGGAACCGGCATTGGAAAGCCTCTCTGCAATTAAAAACCACGAAGGAATTTAGATTCCCCATTGAAAGTTAGGGTCAAGTAGAAGAAATTGACAGTCCCTGCCAAAAAAAATTACCTTATGAAAGAAATATCAAAAGAAGGATCATCCACTAAAAAGGCATTAGGCCTCCATCTCGGGTCCTTGCTTCGGATTCTTTCAGCCAAAGAGCCAATCCATTTGTGGATATCTTGAGTAACAAATGAGGAGGCAACGATCCAAGCAACCGGAATTGCATTTTGAGATGAGTCAAAAACCAGTAAAGTACACAGGGGATACTGCAATGGAGAAAATTACCATTGAATTGCTATTGAATTAATACCTATAACACCTTTTCATATTCCACAGTATAGCAATTCAATTCTTCCTCAATGTTTAGCCCAAATAATTTCTAATCATGATGTTTGGTCCATTTAAATGATCTAATGCACACTATATTGATGAATTTGAAGGTCAAAAGTATAAAATAAAGGCCCTTGAACAATTGTGTTCCTTGAATTGTGGTCTAGGAAGGAAGAATTTGGAGACTTGGAGCTTTAGGATTTTTACATAAAATTGCTGCTCTCAAGACTGGATTTTGGTTGCAAGCCCAAGCCTAGAATGATTCAAATTTTTGCAATCATAAGATATTTGATACTAAAATGTGTCAACCACCAATATTTACGAAGAAAATTTCTGAATCCTTGAAATTTTTGCATGCCAGTGGCTTCACACATGACCATGAAGAATCAAAGAGTTCTTAAATGAACAAATTACCTTAAGTTTCTTCAAGCCAAATGTAGAATGAGAAGCTACCGAACCACTATGTCCATAACGGATCATCTGCTGCAGCTGCCAATCTGTCTGTATCCCCAGAATAAAAGGTTCTGTGCTTGACATATCTTGGAAGAAAAAAACATGCTTCTGGTGGCGCTGCACCCACATCTTTACACTGAATTCATCATCTGCATGCAATTTGTAAGATGAATTACGAGCAATCCTCTCCATGTTGCGAACATCATTCCGAGTGAGCAAATCATCTCGGTTGAGGGGGCCACCATGCCCCTGCACCACCTCTGCATGATGCTGGATTATATTGTCCAAAGATATTCCAATATATAGCAAAGACATCACTTTCTGGCGCAATTCTTCTGAAATCCTTGGAGCATACATAGCTCTTGTCCCCGCAGCATCCACATCAAGTATCCCATGACACGGGGCCCCTGTTTTATCTACATGTTTTCTCTGATTATATATGATAAGAGCAAGGAAGGGGCGAGTGTATAAGCGTTTTACAGTGAAATGGCAAAGGCAACCTCTCATCATGTGACGCCTCCCGGGTCTGCTTCCCTTCCCAGTCGCAGGTTTGGTGTGAGAACCATCCCCCATAGTGGACTCACTATCTCGATAATCTTCAGGACCATATGAACACCAATATCTGAAAGATAACTTTCATAATGCATTACTTGGATTGAACTACAAGGGATCTTCAAGACATGCATCAATTCCCGGTGACATAATTAACTTTTATCATTTAAAATATTCTCTTTGAATGTTTGTCCATTTAGTGGTAAATAAACATTCATTTTGCAAAACATTCACCTTTAAAACAGACAAAAAGAGCCATCCTTTAAGGAGCTCTTGGCAGAGAGCACATTTCAGAGAACAAAAATCAAGAACAATCATTTACACACTGGCGTTCTTAATTCATTCGTCATAAAACCCAAAAAAGAAGAAGGTGCCTTGTATAGCACTGCACGAATTTATGAACATACAGTGTATATTCAAGATAGCCATCGACCCTTGGTTTGCTGATGCTCCCTTCAGATCTCTTCCTTCTAGACTCAATTCGAAAGCTAGCAGGACATTCTGCATTTGAAGATTCTCCTTTTACAAAATCATCCACTCTAGCAAAAGGGATTAGGGCAATATCATCGCCACCTTGTCGACCACCTTCTACTTTCACCCACTTTATATGAGCAGCAGAAAACTCTGCACAAGGAGGATCTTGTACTGGAAGACTAAGAATGTCCTCCATTCTTGGCATCTGTCAATTTAAGACCCCCAAAAAAATTTAAAAAAATAAAACACATTACGTTGCAGTAAATCCAATTCAAGGATCAATACACACTGTACAGCCCTTTTCTTTCACATTCTCACAAACACTTTGCAATGAAAAATATTTATTTTTCTTCTTTTTTCTATAAAAGAAGTTATTTTATTGATCAAAAGCAACAAGAAGGACCTAAACCCACTAAAAAAGCAAGAATCATTATCAGATTACATAAGCAGTATAATGAAGGATTAAGATTACACGTGCATGGACTTAAGTACACTATTTTCATTGAATAAACAAAATACAAATCAACAAATGAGAACTGGAGTGAAAACAAATACATAAAAATCAAAGGTGTAGTCAAAATCACCTTTGGTTCATGGCCCTTCATGCTCTTTTTAAAGCTTGAAATGAAACTAAGCTTTAGCTCACTGTTAATCTATTATGTCTCTGCAAATGGATAAAGTCCAGTGCTTTAAGATAAGAGAAACACTAAAAAGAGGAGCTTGAAAGACCCAGAAAGCAGAATTGGAAGAGGAAGTGAGATAGTAAAGCAAATTACCTCTCAAAGCCTTGGTTTTCCTTACAATTCCAGGAGCTCTCCCTCCTCTGAATCTCTCTCTCTCTCTCTCTCTATTAGTGTTTGTACCTTGTACAGTGAAAGCTTTTGAAATGATTGAACAAGGTGTCAGCAAACGACATGATGTTCACTCGTATGCATGGCATGTTCATGTAGCCATAAAAAAGGAGGACGACGAAAGACGAGTCGTCTATACGTCAGGGTTGAGACGACTTCAAATACTTTTTTGTTTTGTTCTATCTTGGACACCAATCTCGTCTATTTAGATTTGTCCAGCGTACGAAATTCACATAACATCAAGCACTTAATCAACACTTTGTTGTAGAAGTTAGTGCATATCATGGTGTGACGCAAATAAAATTATATATTATCGTTTTATATCATAAGAATACAATAACTTATTAATTTTAATCCAATCCATAACATGATTTACAAATTAAATAAGTAAACTTATATTAATTTAAAATAATATCATTTCAAGATTATTTTTTTTAAATTCAAACTAAATTTTAATCAGATTATAAATTAATTTATCAAATTAATCAGGTCAATTTTCATGCAATTTAAAAAGTATTTTGAAGTTTGGTAGAGATTGTTTTTAAAATTTTTTTTTAATTTATTAAAATAATATATTTTTTTGATTTTTTAAATTATTTTTTACATCAAATCATTAAAACAATTAAAAAAATAAAATTTTCAAAATTTTATAAAATACAGTCGTGTTTCTAAACAAAACATTGAATTGAAACATGGCATATGCCAGCAATATACTTTTCTTTTTGCTATTAATATCTTTTCCTTTGAGCTTACACTTTGCACTTGTTTAGAAAAAAGATTGTTAAGGGATAATTACAAAAACTCTAAAGGATGTGGATGTCGTATAAATAAGGTGCACGTGTGCACCATTCATCTCTTCTCATATTTTAAGGTAGATTTATTGTTTAAAATTTTTATTTTTTTATTCTGGTCATTAAGCTTTTATTTTGTATAACTACATTATTTTTGGCACAATTAAATCAAATTTATTGATTAAAGATATAATCAAAGATAAAAGTAAAAAAAACACCACAACAATTGATGCTTTCAAATCATCACAAAAAATTTATTATAATTCTCAAACTTTATAAATTATATATGTTCGATCCCTCAATAGTTTTTAAATTTTATTTTTAGTACATGGTTTGAGATAAAAGAAAAGGAACATTAGATTCTAATGGTAAAAGAAGAAAATCAATGTTAACACTGATTTCAAGCCACCGAAATAGTTGATTTTGGTGTCAAAATATTTTATTTAACGAGAGAAGTTCAACTTATGTTTTTTCACTTTAAAATTGCCTTAAAAACCAGATCTAAGCCCGATAAGAGTTTTTGTTTCAGATTGATTTTAGATGTTTGTGTTTTTTTTTTAATTTTTAAGGGCATTTATGGGTTTTCAATGTGTTTAGATTATTTTCTAGGTGTTTTTGTTCGAATCTGGGTTGAAATAATTTGGAATAAAAAACTATAAATCTTTTTTTTTTCAGCCACCACAATAATCAGAATCTATAAAATATCAAGCGATATGTTGGCTTGAATTTTTTTTCAAAACGTACTGGAGCAGACAACATGTCTTCTGCCTTAATTGATTTTGTTTTTAAAATGGATATGCCCTTTTTAAATTGGTCAACTGCTAGCCTACCTCTTTTTTTCTTAATTTTGTCTATTTTTTTAAAAAAATTCATGTTGTTTTTTAAATAACCTTTTAATTTATATTGAAATTAATGCTCATTTTATTTGATTTTTTTTAGTTTTTGTATTTTTTTTTAAATAGTGATAGCTTTTTTTAAAATATTTTTGTATATATTTCACTTTTGAAGAGATTATTCCTAATTCATTTATATTTTTTCATGTTTTATATAATTGAATTTTATTTTTAAAGATAAAAAATATTTATTTCTAGATAATATTTCTAATAAGTGAAACTTTGTGATATATTTTTTTTCATATGATTTTCTGTGTGTATTTTTTTTGTATTATTATTTAATTAAATAAAAAAATAATTTTAATAAACAAAGTTATTCGAATATAATAGTTGAATAAATCATGTTGCAATATCAAATATCTTGATTTATATCCGTCTTCTAACTTTTATATATACATATTTAGTTATGGTTAATGATTATTTATTTATTTATTAATATAAATGGTTATTAATTTATTTAATTAGATGTGTGTATAAAGTTTTTAATTTACATAAGATATTATTCAAGTAAAATAACATATTGCAAATACCTATATATTTAATTTTTTGATTGAAAAAAAAAAAATCAGCCCGTGATAAAGCGGGAATCAAATATCTTATATAGTGGCTTGAAAAATCAGCCCATTGTGTCATTGATGGATTATTTTTAGGTAATTTTGTGGCTTCTATTTTGCCGTCATAACTGATAGGTGATATATCATCATCTGTGTAATGGAAGTGAAAACTTTCTCTAGTCACTATGTCGAAAAAGACCCGTGGACAATCATTATCCTGTATCCCAAGGATTGAAACTACAAGTCTTGCTATAGTTTATTAAAATAAGTAATAATTAAAATTATATTCTTATATAATTCCAGGATATTTTCGGTATAAAAAGCATAATTATATCAATTTGAATAGAAAAAACTTGAGATAAAAACATATTAAAGAGTTAACTATTATATAAGAATATAAGAAATATATTTAGAAATAAAAAGCATATAAAGAATTAACCAGTTATATAAAAATAAACTGAATCATTTATTCAAAAAATAATTAAAAAATTTATTTGCTTATGCACATTTTTGTTTGCCATCAATGCTAAGATAATTGACTATGATTATTTAACTCCGCCTTGAAACTTTCATACTATACTATAATCTATCCTCAGCAAAGTTGGATCAAATTCTTTTGAATGTGAAAAAGAATTCAATTATTCTTCATGTGTTTTTAGTAAAAAAATTTAAATTATATAAGAATTTATTTTATATGATTCGACTTAATAAGTTTAAAGACAATCTAGATAACAAATAAAAATATAATTTAACTTAAAAAAATCAAAGATTATATTTTTTAAAAATATTATAATAATAATATATTAAATCAACTCGAATCAAGTCATATTAACCTGTCAAATCTATTTTTTAGGTCATAAGACTCTGATAATTTTATAAAAAAATTATTATATTTAGTTCTCAGTCAATCGATATCAAAAAATAAAATAAAAATAAAAATTTTAAAAACAAACCAAATCAATCATATTAACCTATAAAACTTAAATTACAAAATTAAAATAACATTATAAAAAACAAATTTATATAAATTATAAAACTTAATATTTAGTTATCAATGCACTAACTAGCATCATTGCAGTAGGGCGAGGGCAAGTGTGCCAGTAACAATAACTAAAAGAGGGTGTACTGTGGAAAAGACACCATGCATCCTCTCGTATTTTGGTAACTTCGAAGGATATTTTGGATTTTTCGGTAATGTTCAATATCAAAGAAGAGAGAGAACCATTGAAGGTGGGAGGGAGGATCATCTGACTCGTAATAAAGATATGTCAAATCAGCATAATTGTAGAGTGCACGCTACTGCCTGCTGCGCATCACAATTTGATATCGATACATTAAACTGAAGGGCGGAGGAGAGAATATCGTCACCCTTTTCAATGGAAGCACTGAACTTAATGAAAAATCAAATTTCAAGTGTGAATATTAATGGTTGGTGGTGGTTGTGTGAAAGTGGCAGGCAGCTGCGATTGGTGGCTGGTTTTGGTAGTTGCAATGATATATTATATCTTATTCTCCTAACGAAATGTCAAATCCGCAATTTGTTTTCTCTAATTCTATTAACTCTAAAATTAATAATTATATAAAGTTTTTAATTACTATTATATTAATAATTACATGACTCCAATATGAAAACTGCAGAACTGAAACACCGAGTTACACGCGTCTATAGATTCTATAGAGCAGGACATGGCTGCTCTTTTGGCCAGTTTCTCAAATGAAGAAGCAGATGCGCAATAATTCCACAAACAAAGCCAAGTGCCGCGCTTGAACCCACCAGTGAAACGGCAGCGCATATGAGCATCACAAAGGCTTCCTCCTTTGTGTTCATGTCCCTTGAAGCCAAAGCCAACTCAATTCCAGCAAATAACAGCAACACCCCCAAGACCCCAACAGGGAATTGTTTCAAAACCATCACTAAAGAGCTTCCTAAAACCAAACCCAGAAGCATTTTTGCTGCCCCGAGAAGTGCCACACAACCTCCACTCCTGCCGCCAAACTTGTACTGCCCAGCCAGTCCACCTGCACCATGGCAGCATGGCATGGCGCCGAACCAACACCCCACTATGTTCATCATCGCTACAGATACCGAAACGGAGGAGGCCGAGAAATCCTTTCCCGGAAACAGATCGGATGACAACTTGCACACAGCAATGACAGAATTTAGAACTGATAGAGGGAGCTGGGGGATTGTACCCTTGATAAACCCTTCTTTCCAAGCATGCTTAGAAATCTTCACAACTTCAATGGAAGATGGTCCAAACTTAAAACCCCGCACCACTCCAGGCCTTCTTATAAATGCCAGAATCACACCCAGCAAGAAAACCATAAAAGCAGAAGGAAGCGAGGCTACAATCTGCCTCGGTCCCCTCCTCTTCGGCCTCTCTCTACCATCCAAATTAATGTCATCGCCATCTCTTTCACCACCCTCCTCACCAGCACCATTAACGACAATAACAAAACAAGCACAAACAATTGCCAGAACCAGACCATCTAGCCCTAACCAATGCCTATCGCCACCAGACTTTGACTTGGAAAAATCTTGTACTTTCCTGATATACTTGACCGCAGTCATGGCAAATGATAACCCTTGTGAAAGCTGAATTCCTCTAACAACGGGCAGCGGGATTAGCTTATAAACAAGCTGCATCAAACCCGTGACACCTAAGAGTAACAAAATCCCACCAGTGCATATTCCTGCTGCCATGATTTCGGGCACGCCAAATTCTGCACTATTTGATATAGCCACAGCAGCTATCGATTTCATTGGCTGGACTGGCATTGGCACGCCATAGATTGCCCCGGTAAGAATGTTGTAAATGCCAGTGAATATTAATGTTGTCCCTAAATTAAGATCAACGGATAATGTTAAGGCCAGTACTATTGGTATGTACGTACCTAGATCCCCCATGGCACCATTAAGCTCTGCCCATACTGTGGATCGAAAGACGAGGTTGTCTCTCACTTTGTAGACCACATTCGATAGAAACCTTGATCTGGGTGCTTGAGCTTGGATGTCTTGAAGAGGTATTTGGTTGACGGGGGACTCCATTGCTTGTAATTGCAAGGCTGTAGACTGTAGTGATCATCTCTAAAGTGCTGTTTTATAGGCTATACTAGTAAGTTGAACTGTAAAGAAAGTCAAATACAGGAAACGCATCAGCGACCTTGTGCATCATGATTGGCCGTTAAAAAGTGAGAGAAATACGCCGCTAGTAGTGACTTAATGGCATCTTCCTTCCTTTGTTTACTCCTCTTATTTTCACCTCTTGTCAAATTGATCCCTCTATTATATATTATTCCAAATTAAACCCTCCAGGAAATTAGAAACATGTTTTGAATTGTAATAGCTGTAATGATTTAAATTACTTTTTGTTTAAAAATATATTTAAATTAAACCCTTCATTGTAAATAACTAAGGAATTTTATATATTTTAAAGGCTTTTAATCTATAATTCCATCCAAATATACTAGAAACGACATATTTTTGCTAAATGATTCTAACATAATATTTTAATTAAAAAATTAGAGTAGTTTATTAATAAAATTGTTATAAAAATAATTTAAATGTAAAACTGACAATATCTTAGATGATTTTTGATATATTTGATATTTGCTTAAAAAAATCACATCAGTGCAGTCACCATACATCTGTCCAATGTAGAACTTGGTTGATTCGTTCTCGCAGATAAAACCCTCCCCAGCTAGGACCGCCTCTTCTTCTCTGACATTGATGGAGTTCCTTGAAAAATATGTCTTGAGTCGTCATTTTTGTTTCCAATTTGACAATTAACACAGCCATGTCTTTTATTTTTATGTTTTAAAAATATTAATTTTTTTATTTTAAATTAATATTTTTTTTGATATTTTTATATTATTTTGATGCATTATTGTTAAAAATAATTTTTTTTAAAAAAAAATTATCTTGATATATTTATTAATAAAAAATACTTTGAAAAATAATCACAACATTTAATTTCCTTAAAAGTGGCTTGCTTTTAACCAGCATTACTTTAGCAGTAAGATTAAAACATCTTTGTGAAATTCAGTTTGGTCTCGCAGTTTGATCTAAGACTGGCTAATTTAAAAATTAAAATAATTTGTGTTTGAAAAAAATAGGTTAATCTGATCAAAATCTTGAATTGACTTGCTTTAGCTTGGATGTTTTGAAGAGGTATTTGGTTGCCGGAGGACTCCATTGTTTATAATTGCAAGGCTGCAGTGGTCATCTCTAATGTGCTGTTTTATAGGCTATACTAGTAAAAGCTGAACTGTAAGGAAAGTCAAATACCGGAAATGCAACAGCGGCCTTTAGCATCACGAGTGGCCGTTAAAAAGTGAGAGAAAGATGCCGCTCGTAGTGACTTAAGGCATCTTCCTCCCTTGTTTCCTCCTCTTATTTTCACCTATAGTCAAATTGACCCCTCTATAATATATTGTTCCAAATTAAACCCTCCACTGTAAATTAAAAGCGATTATAAACCTTCCACGACGGACCTCTATTAATTAAGTTGATAAATGGCACCAAATAGCGAGATTTACAGCGTATTTGAGATATTATTTAACTAATAATATGAAGTAGTTTTCATGATGAAACTCTGTTAATTTGATTACTCGATCAAAACTTAACTTTCAATTAAACATATTATTTAACTAAAAAATACTTTTAAAATACATCTTACATCACATTAATAAAAAAAAATCACTAATTTCTTTGAAAACTACTTATATTAATGAACCTTTCTTTAGTAGCAAGATTTAGAGCATCTTTGAGATATTTTGAGATTGGGTTAAAGCATTGGTCATTCATGTCTCAATATTGTATATTCATTTGATTTCTTTTCTAGAATTTATCAAATTATCTTTTTACTATATTAATTTGATTTAATCTATTCATATATTATTGTTTCGATCTTTTATGTTTATTAATTATATTATATTTTCTTAGCTCAGCATCTTAATTAAATAATTAATAAATCACCACTATTTTAATATTCCGGTTAGCTTTGTTATCACATGTCTTAAAATAACCACAATTTGTTATTTGTTTAATCTAGCAACATATTAAGCTAAGAAAATATAAAGATAAAAAAAAAAAAAAGCTTCTCAGGTCAATCTAGAACTCAGCTACCCTAGAATCTAAATTGATTCGTGTTAAAAATAAAAAAAATAGGTTGACCTAGTCAAAATATCAAGCTGACTTGCTAACCCAGTTAAAAAATTCACTTAGCTCCTGTTACTTTTTAAATTATAACTTTTCATTCCCTCAATGTTTTAAATTTTCAATTGTGATACAAAACTTTGTTTTTCTTAAATCTTAGTTTATGGTTTGAGAGAAGAGATAAAACGCCACCATTCTAATGATAGAGAGAGAAAATCTCAGTTGACATCGATTTAGCCCACGAAAATTATCGATATTGGTATCAATAAGTTCCATTCTACAAGAGGAGTTTTATAGTAAAAAAATGATAGATCTAAGTTTTTTTATTATTATGGGTTGATTTTGAGTTTATAAATTGGTTTTTGATTTATTTGACATATATGGGGTTATCAAGGTGTAAAGAGTGTTTTATAGGTGTTTTAGGTGAAAAAAATGAGTTAAAAATAAGTTTCTAGGTCAAAAAACCATAAAACTTGATTTTTCGACCATCGTTATTGCTGAAATCAGGGGAAAGCAGGCGATGCATCACCTACTTTATTGTTTTTTCAAAGATTTTTGGGTCGGATGACATGTCATCTACCTCGTTTCCAAATAAAAAAAAGTTATGGGTCTAGGAATGCAAGCTTGCCTTTGTAGGCCCGCGCATGTGCCTTTCTCGAAATGGGTTAGGCACTTGGGTTTGGTTTGCTAAGCCTGACAATACCTGGCCTCTTTCTTCTTCTTCTTCTTCTTTTTTTCATGTTTTTTTTAGTTGATGCTTGATTTGAAAAAAAATAAAATCTTATTTTATTGATTCAAGCCAACTACAACTTTAGAAATCTAATTTCAAACTAAAATAAATATTCAACCCATTTTTTCTAAGAAATAACATGTGTATCTCAGCTTCTCGACTTGATCTTTGGTTGGGGTAAATATATTTGTTATTATTTATTAGCATATATAATGTTTGATTTATTTTATTGAATACACATATACACTTTAACAATGATAACACCTTTTTTGCATTGAGAAAACAAAATGCTCCATCTTGTAACGTAGCGCGAGGAAACAAACTAGTAATGATCAACATGGTACAAGGACCACTATTGTAAAACCATGATTTTCCCGGTAAGCCAACCCACAATCCAATTGACTTGGGGTTAAGACCGTTCTTGGTTAAAGAAAAAAAAAATAAAAAATGAAAGAAAACTTGGTTGACTAAAGCAAAATTGTCACTAACCCATCGACTTTTTTTTGTCAAAACAATGTTGTCTTGATCATTTTAAAAACAATCTTTTAGGTAAACCTTCTAGACCCGTAAGCTGAGCTTTGTCTCAGGTCAACCATCGGGTCGATTTTCACAGCTATAATAAATACAAATTAAACCAAATAGACGTGTTTGATTTTGTGTCATAAACCAAATGCATTAATCGAATTATGCTTTTTTAGATTTTTTTTAGATTTTGATGTGCTGATATCAAAAATTAAAATTAAAAAAATATATGACAATCATAAATGTTTGATAAAGAAATTGATATAGTTAAAGGAATTGTAGATGATAAAAAAATATATTTAGACCTTCAATTAGCAGTGAAAGATATTTCTCTTTTATTAATGACTAATCAAGATTTTAATATAATATTTTATTGTTATTCAGTGATAGAAAAGATAATGATAAAGACATGAATACATGAAAGACAAAATAAAAAAGAAAATGAAGACAAAATTATATTTCGTAGTGATATATAAGATAAAGTGATTGTCTGTGTATCATATTTAGTTATAGTGGACAAGACATAATAAAATATAAAAAAAATCTATTTTACCCTTAACATATATTGTTCTCAAATTTACATTTATATAAAAATAATTAGATTTTTTTACTTTATTTTATATTGAGTGTTAAAATTAATAATATTATAATAACCCTAGTTATAAAATTAGGACTGACTTGATAGGTTAACTTGGGCTTTGAACCAATTTGAGTTTAATAGAGAAAAAATTGACTTGACCTGACATGACCAAATAAAAAATCCAAATCAACCCATGACATAACACGAGTAAAAAACATATTAATTTTTTTAAATTTTTTTTTGGTCAAGACAAGGTTGTTGTGATTAAATTTTTTAAATAAAAAATTAGGTTCACCGGGTTGATCCTCCTAACTCATGACCTAAACCTTATCTTATGTCGATTCCCTAGTTGTGTTTTAAAACAATAATAATAACCATTTTTATCTATACGTTGACTCAGTCAACTCATGTCGACCCTCCTGGCTTGTGAGTTGGGTCTTGTTCCAGGTAGCCTTTATTTTGGTTTTTAAAACTATGATAAAAATAATTTTTATCGTTACATTAACTTGTATCTACCCAAGTTGACCCTTCTGATTCATGATTCGGGCCTTGTCATGGGTTGAACTCCGAATTAAGTTTTAAAATTATAATAATAACAACTTTTATTTTATGTTGATTCTCTTAACATGTGACCTGGACCTTATTTCAGGTCAATCGCCGAGTCGAGTATTAAAATTATGACAATAATCACCTCTTTTATTTTTATGGTTACATGAGTTAATGGTCAATTTCATTCGTGATCCAGACCTCGCCGACTTGACTCCTGAACCAAAATTTTAAATTATAATAAAAAATATTTTTATTTCTTATATTGACTTGAGGCATTCTAACATGTGATTTTAGCATTTTTCTAGTGATTTACATTTTATCCTGAATTAATCTTTCAGTTGAATTTTAAAATTATAATAATAATTATTTTATCTTTTTAAGTCATAACTAATTAATTTGAAATTTGAAATTTTTTATAAAAATATTTTAAAAATAAAAAATATTATTTTTATAGATATATCCTCTTGACAACTCCCATTCGAAAAGTAAAAAGTTATATTCATAATTATTCTAAAAGCAAATATATTTTTATATTCTTATTTTTGTCCTTTTCTATTAAATATATTTTTCTCTCAACCACACGTACACGTAAATATAACCAAAGACTACCGAAGGTCCCTCAGATAATGCAATTGCTTTATAGCCGCCATTAACCAATATCAAAACGAAAAGCCAGATTTCAATACCGAGACCTTGCAAATACACAAGAAACAACAATGGAGTCCCCAAATTACCAAATACCTCTTCGTGATACACCAACTCAAGCACCCAGATCAAGGTTTCCATCAAATATAGTCCACAAAGTGAGAGACAACCTTGTCTTTCGATCCAAATTGGCAGAACTTAATGGTGCCATGGGGGATCTAGGTACGTACATACCAATAGTACTGGCCTTAACATTATCCGTTGACCTTAATTTAGGGACAACATTAATATTCACTGGCATTTACAACATTCTTACTGGGGCAATCTATGGTGTTCCAATGCCAGTCCAGCCAATGAAATCGATAGCAGCTGTGGCTATATCAAATAGTGCAGAATTTGGCGTGCCCGAAATTATGGCAGCAGGGATATGTACTGGTGGGATTCTGTTACTTTTAGGTGTTACAGGTTTGATGCAGCTTGTTTATAAGTTGATTCCATTATCTGTTGTTAGGGGAATTCAGCTGTCTCAAGGGTTATCATTTGCCATGTCTGCTGTGAAGTATATTAGGAAAGTACAAGATTTTTCTAAGTCAAAGTCTGGTGGTGATAGGCACTGGTTAGGGCTAGATGGTTTGGTTCTGGCTATTGTTTGTGCTTGTTTTATTATTGTTGTTAATGGCGCTGGTGAGGAGGGTAGTGAAAGAGAGGGTGATGACATTAATTTGGGTGGTAGAGAAAGGCCTAGGAAGAGTGGGCTGAGGCAAATAGTAGCCTCACTTCCTTCTGCTTTTATGGTTTTCTTGTTGGGTGTGATTTTGGCATTTATAAGAAGGCCTGGAGTGGTGCATGATTTTAAGTTTGGACCATCTTCTATTGAGGCTGTGAAAATTTCTAAGCATGCTTGGAAAGAAGGGTTTGTCAAGGGTACAATTCCTCAGCTCCCTCTATCAGTACTAAATTCTGTTATTGCTGTGTGCAACTTGTCATCTGATCTGTTTCCAGGAAAGGATTTCTCGGCATCCTCGGTTTCAGTGTCTGTAGGGCTGATGAATTTAGTGGGATGTTGGTTTGGTGCCATGCCATGTTGCCATGGTGCAGGAGGACTGGCTGGGCAGTACAAGTTTGGAGGTAGGAGTGGAGGTTGTGTGGCACTACTTGGAGCAGCCAAATTGGTTTTGGGTTTGGTTTTAGGAAGTTCTTTAGTGATGGTTTTGAACCAATTCCCTGTTGGAGTCTTGGGGGTGTTGCTATTGTTTGCTGGAATTGAGTTGGCTATGGCCTCAAGAGACATGAATACGAAGGAGGAAGCCTTTGTGATGCTTATGTGCTCTGCGGTTTCAATAACAGGTTCAAGTGCAGCACTTGGCTTTTTTTGTGGGATTGCTGTGCATCTGCTTCTTAAAGTGAGAAACTGGCATAACGACCAACCATGCTCAACAGTATAGTGTAATGGAATTCCATGGAAATCTCAAGATCCGTGAGTGAGTTTTGTGAATAATTAAAAATGTATTGGGTATTAGTCTCCCAACTAGTTTGAGATTGTTGTTGATTGGAGTGTTAGTTCTCCTACCTATGCTTTCGGATATTGCTATGTCAATATCTTTTATTTTATGAATTATCAGTAATACCTTTGTACTCTCTTGTATTGCAGTACTTACTGTCAAATTGAAATAATGCACATAGATGTTATGCATTGGATGTCTGTTGGAAAATAGCCAAATGGTTCACTGAGTCATTCTTGTGCACATTTGTTAGATCCTTGCCATTATAGCCAAACTGTGATTGATGCCTGCTGCGCATTTGTCTTCCACCAGATTTTAGGACAAGCACAAGCTGAAAGAAGCTTCCAACTCCTTGTGTTCTAGATCTCACACGACATTCTCTAAGTGAATACAGGAACTATTACGATTTCATGTTTTTTTCTTCACTGTATTTCTTAATTACGAACATCTGAAAGGAGCCTGGTCCAGTGGAGTATATGAACCATAACATCAACCTGTAAGATATGACAACATTCACCTGGTAATCAGAAAAGAAACAGAGAGATATCAATAACGATGACTATGGATAAATGCCATGATTGCAGCTATCTGACTTCGTCCTAAATGGTCAGTTACCAATCTCTTCAAGGGGATGAAGGTAGATTTTTGTCCTGAAAACTTCAAGAGGCTATAACTGAATTACGAACCTTTTATCTATCCAAATGGATTTCCTCCTCTTTAAGGAAGCGAACTTGGGGAGCTGGGGAGCGAGTATCTGCTGATTGGTTTTCGAGTCATATTCAATGATCTAGAACGGACTCCTCCAAAGCCCAAGTCACCAGATCTTGTGAAATTCTTATACTTTGATCTAAGTACTGAAGCTCACAACGCGCTTTATGAGCTAGTCGGGAAAGGGCTTTACTACTTATCCCATTTCTGATATTTTTCATATTCTACTTAATAGCACTCCACAGTTCATTTGAATTTGGACATATTCTAAAAGAAAAAATGGACTTATTACTTGAAATGTATATACAGATAAACTCTGTGACTCAGAAGGGACGCAGCGACATGATAAAGAATATGACTCAAGCGGTTGAGGGAGATGGTGATTGGATGAAGGTGCTGTTGAGGCTCAAGGCTGAGGGAGATGGTGAAGAGAGGAGATGCTGGGAGCAGGGGGAGCGGCTGCGAAGAGAGGGGCAGAGGGCTGTGTGTAAAAGAGACAAGGGAGAGAGGGACTCGGGTTTAATTTCAGGATTTATACTGAGTTTACATATATTGTCGGTTTGATTCGGTTCGGTTTTTCCTGAATTGATCCGAAGACAGCAAGTGCGGAAGAATGCGAAGAGCTTCAACAGAAAAACATGTCTTTATATGCTTGTGTTCCTTTGTCATTAGATTGATGTTTTGCTCCTCGACAAACCTCATCCTCTGCAGCAGAAAAATCTTGGTGATCTTCTGCTTCCACTCTTTCTTTATCTCCCTCAAGTTAAATCCAGTTTTTTTGCTGGAATTATTATATATTAATAAAAAACAAACAAGGAGGTCTGGGGTTCAAGAGATTATAGCAATGCCATGTTGAATGTTAAACACACTTCCTGACTGGCAATGGTGCTTTGAGCCTTCCATCAAAGTTATTTCTCAAATCGAGAAAGATTTAAGACTAGAAGAGTCAGCATTACATTTCCACTCAAGTTTCTATAAGCCTCCTACCATTGATTGAATAAAATACGAAGTTCATTTAGGTTACACGACGTGTATTGGATTCCATCAGAACTGGATTTCTGCATTCTGATAAGAAAAACAAGTTACACTGATTTTGCAGGCCAGGTTGCTTTAGCTGACAAAAATAATTCTGAGAATCACTCCGAACAACCTGATCGATGTACCATCAAAGATCTCAATCACTAGAATCTTCACAAGAAGTGACAAGTTTGGGGCATCAGACAGTGCAGATCTGCTTCCTAATATACCCATCCACAATTAGTTTCCAAGACAGAAAACGAAAAGCACATATCACCAGACATGGAGACAAAGGAGGATTCCTTTGTGATGCTCATATGAACTGTTGTTCGTCCAATGCAGCACTTCGCTTTCTATGGATTTTTTTTTATATATATAAAAAAAAGAATTGTTTTTTTTTTAAAAAAAAAAAACTGGCAACATAATACATGTTGCAATTAAAAAACAAGGCATTCAAACATGTTATTCAAAAAAGTGACATTCAAAAAAAATTTATAAAATAAGTTACAAAGAGACGGGAGGAGATAAGAGAAAAAAAAATTATAACACTATCAATATTATTAAAAAAATCTTGACAAAATCTTGACGAGATAAATCTATCAACATAAAAAAAAATCATCAATGATGATTGGTGTGTGCCACACTTGTTGCCCAAAGAATACACACTCTTAACAATGGGGTGTCACGTTCCCATCATCATCAGTGTCCTTCTTGGTGGCATTGAATTTATCTTGTTGAAATCATTCTGATGATATTGGCTAGTGTCGTAATCGGAGCTTCGACATATTTTTGGATCTCTTTTTTTTTTTTTTTAAAAAAAATCTTTCCCAATTGTAATTTATGAAGAGAGAGGAGAGATAAAAAAAAATAAAAAGAAAAAGACCTCAAAGACATAATAAAGTTCTGATTATGATACCACCAATATTATTATAAAGATTTTAATAAAGACGAATCCAATAACATAAAAAAAGATGATCAAAGATGAACATAATAGACCACATTTATCGATCAAAGATGTTGGGTGGTGCTAAAGGCAAGTAAGCCACCCGTTATCTATGGACAACAAATGTGACCCACTCGACTCATTGATAATAACATTTCTTGATGTCATTGAATTCATCTCGTTCAGATCTTTTCGATGACATTAATAATGTCATAATTAAAGTTTTGATGTGCCTCTAAAATCTCTTTTTTTTCTTTCCATGTTCTCGTCTCATCATAATTTGTGCATCTCATCTCATAATTTTTTTGAAATATTGTATTTTTAAAATAACAAGATTGAATGTGGAGATTTTCTATTGCAACATATATAAACAATGTTATGTTATTATTATTATTATTTTTTTCAAACTATGTTAATTTAGTATTTTTTAAAAAACATTGTGCTACTAAGCAAAAATACCCCTTTCTATGAGGGATTGCTATGCTCGTGCTACTAAGAAGATTAGATCCCTGACTAGTTTGGGATTAAGGCTTTACTATCAGTTATACCTTTTCACTCGTATTCTACCTTTTACTTTCTAACTTCAAATAACACAAGATGTTCCGCATCAAATACTTGTTAGAACATAGCCACTAAGACATTCTTCTTCACATTTGTTAGATCCTTGCCATTATAGCCAAAATGCGATTGATGGCTGCTTTACGTTTGTCTTCAACGAATCCTATGACAATCACAGGCTGAAAGAGGCTTCTAACTCCTTGTGTTATAGATAACTTAAATGACACTCTCTAATTAGAAGTAGATTGCAGGAACTCCTACGATTTCATGTTTTTCCTTGGTTGTATTTCTTAATTAACGAATATCTGAAACGAGCTCGCTTCAGTAGATTATATAAACCATATCATCAAATTCTAGGAGACGGCAGCATTCACCTGGTGAGCAGAAATGAAACAAGAGATCGGTTAATGGTGATGACTACAGATAAATACATGATTCTGGAAGTGTACCTTAGTCCAAAATGGTCAGTTCTATGCTCTTTTGTAGCTGTTTATGATCATCCTCTTGGCCAGAGGTGCAGAAGACGATGTCATTCAGCCAGTTTGTTCCCATTTTATCTTCAACAGCAAGGAAGATAGATTTTTGTCCTGAAAACTTTCAAACTTTGAACCTTTTCTATCCAAATGGATTTCCTCCCTTTAAACGAAGAGAACTTGGGGAGGTTGGGAGCAAGTATCCACCGGTTGGTTGTTGAGCCATATTCAAGGACCCAAAAGGAACTCCCTCACTGCCAAAGTCGCAAGGCCCATGTGGTCTGAAACAATATTCAATAGAGCATGAATTATTTCTATTCCATGTGAGAGGATTTATCATCATTTGGAGTAGAACTCAATCATGCATGTATAAAGAGAGCAGACAAAGCATTATGCTTGTTATCTATGCATCACCAAAATACTGTTTTGGATGTCTTTGATGTGGAAAATGCATATGTGATTGCCATGGCCACCCCATATTTTCAATGAAGAGGGTGCCTGGTAGGACAATCTTTTGAATAACATCATCGTGCTTTATAAAGACCATTAAACTTTGAAACAGTTTATGAATCCTGTTTCTCACTGACTTTTGACTCTCCCCCTCCCATCCTACCAGTCATTTAGGAAGTTAGTTCTTCAAGAGCCAATAAGCAAATGAAACCAAATGACATGGTGATATCTGGTGAGCTGAATAATAAAGATAACCAAATGGTGAAAACAGAGTGTTTTGAAAGAAAATGACAAGACCGAGGAGATCAGAGAATGTTACCTGGAATGAGGCAAATTCGTGTATGCTTGTTGTCCCATGTTTCCACCTAAGATATAGCAATCGAATATGAGCACCAGATGGGTGTTACTTATCAGTAATCGAAGATACGCACAAGTGAATTTACCATAAGGCATGGCTGATGCAAAGGACAGGGAATGCGGAGGCATTGCAGAAGTATGCACTGGGAGAGTACCATGCAAATTTCCCATGGAAGGAAACTACATCAAAAGAGTGTATTTTTAGAAATTTTCACAAGAGGCTTATGCTTTCATTACAAATTTGAGCTCAGGAGAAACAAAAAAGGCTCTGTAACAGCTGTGAGCAAGAACAAAAACATTGCTGGCGGTAGAAATGCTTTCTAACCTTGCAAAAGACCTTGATGTTGATGATAAAACACATCCAGGTTCATAGCGCGGCTACAAATATTATTCTATGCAAATTGCTTCTTGTATATGTTATAAGTATTGGTGAATTCATCATGATCGAACAAGGAGAAGTAATATTAGGATATACAACTTCATTGTTTGACTCACGACTTGTGAAATTTAATTGCGTTTCCGTTAGCTTCTTGAACCATATTTTTCAATCTGCAAGCTTGTTTTAATGCTAATCAAAGAAAAAATCGACCCCATTACTTGCCCATGGTGTGAGTTAGATACACATCGAAAGTGTACAAAGACACATAATATGTCCAAGTCATGGAGATTGGAGAAGAACTTATACAGGCCTATATAACCGCAGTTTGATCTTATAAAGGTATGCAAGATAGCAAGAGCTAAATATAAACATAGCAGAAAAGAGAAAGGGTAGGATAAGAAACGGTAAAGCATGATAAATATCAGTTTGAGTGTTGTACGTACTGGTAGGGGTTGTACCGAAGTGGTGTCACCGTTAAGATCAAATGGGTTTGTTGATTTTGCTATGTTGGGAAATGCTGGCACAGGCTTTAAGAGAACCCAATAAAGGTCATCAGCATCTATATGTTCCACTTAGGCAAAATCAAATTCAATACAATTATGATTTGGCGAATAACATACCGTTGCATGAAGATAGTACTGCTTGTTGAATCTCATGCCATAAGGTGGACAAATTTGACAACCTGGTATTGGGTCTGGAGCTGGTGAATAAGTTCCAGTAAAAAGGTCCTGCAGAAAATTTAATACATACCATTAGAAGAATTTGAGAAACAGGACATACTGACACCATGCAAGGCAAGGCAATCACCGCTGGAAGTTCCTTTCTTCCACTAGATTTTGTTTCTGATGGAAGAGGCTGGGATTGAGCTTTGGAATTGGATTCTTGGGCTGGTTTTGAGACATCTTGAGAAAGGTATTCACCAAGGAAATCTGGAGATCCCTGAGAAATATGAACATTTGTTGAAGTCCACAGCTGAAAATTTGAAGAATAAGCAAAAAAGTAAAAATAAATATACTTGACATTACCATTAACAAACTTAAAACAATAAAATGAATAGAGAAAAAATAAAACACGACAACCATTTTAATTGCACTCGTATTAATTATCAACTATCTGAGCCAAATTTTGGAGTCGTTATTTCATTGAACCATGGATATGGAAAATGATCATCAGAGGTTAGCCTGTGGGGACAAAGGTGCAGTTGCAGTTCACATATTTGAGACAGAAGCTCATCAGTGGATACTCCAGAACAGTTTTATATCTTTTGAATACATTTTAAAAAAAAAAAAAAAAACAGGAAGAAGATGAAAAAGGAAAAAAACTTTGGAACTCAGGAATAACATGGCTCTAGATGTTCCTCAAACTCCTGAAACTCAAGATCAAGTCCAAAACTAACCTGATCATTTACCACTCCAGCTGGTGTATTAGTAGTCTGTTGTCCAGTAGAGCTTCTATCAGCAGGCTGTTGTTGCTGCATGGTGGATATCTGTTGCCCGTCAAGAACCTCGAAAGTTGAGTCACCACTGTTATCAAGTGCAGCTTGTGGAGGAACTCCATTAGAAGGTTG
This sequence comes from Populus alba, assembly GCF_005239225.2. Lineage (NCBI taxonomy): Eukaryota > Viridiplantae > Streptophyta > Magnoliopsida > Malpighiales > Salicaceae > Populus > Populus alba. The sequence goes on from NC_133289.1 coordinate 22,204,387, forward strand.
TGCTGGCAAAGAATTATTTGAAGGTATTGTGGATGCATCAAAAGCATCAACTAGTGTTAATATCTCCTCAACACGCACAGCTGGGCTAATCCCAGATGCAGTTGATGTCTGCATCACAGGTGCAGCTGGTGAAATACTTCCCACAGGCATGGTGCCTCCAGACACAGCTGAAGAAGCACCAGCGCTCCAGGGCAGTGTTGACATCTGCTCCACAGGTACAGTTTGTGAAACACTTGCAGCAGGCATGTTCCCTCCAGATGCAATTGCAGAAGCAACAGCACTACTTTGTAATGTTAACATCTGCCCCGAAGGCCCAGCTGCTGAAGCACCACTACTCATGATTATATTTTCTCCAGATGCAGCTGATGATGGATTATCATTAGTTGGTATTTCAGAAGTATTGTCAGAAGGAATAACTGGGGGAACTAACTCCATCAGTAAAAATTCCAAAGTATTTTGTTTTGGGGCTGGAAGCGCGTTCTTCTTTCCAGATGAGTCATGTGAGGACCAGTTGCCACCTTCACTGGACAGAAGATTCTCCTGTGCAGGAGGTGCGGCGGTAGCATCAGAGGACATGGAATTGGAATTTAAATCAACCGAGCTTTCTGAATTGTGACTTTTCTGTTGCACAGGATTCCCATCAGCAGACTCCATGGGGCCAGAAGAAGGGGGCATCTGCAATGAGGAATGCTATGAATTTCGTAGGACTGGAAAGTACATAGTCTGCAAGAACTGACTGTAAATATCAAATGGTGATTTGCTGAAATTACAAAATACAAGTTTGTAAAACTTAAACTTATGCACGAATTTTGATTTATAATTCTTTCTAGAGCATGTGGAATTTCATGATCATTTCACCAGCATTATTTGTCTTTGGAAATAAACCTTCGATAGAGAAGTTGAGAGAATCCATATAAGTTAAATGATGACAGTATAACAACAATTGCAACGCTGCATATTTCATCTCAACAAGTTCTGCCAGTGCAGCTTGCATGTTGTATATGCCACCTTACCTTATTCCTCCCAAGAATTGACTGGAATGGTTTAATAAAGATTTTGGTACATAAAGCAAGCATACTCAGCCATTCTATAGTTACCGGATCACTTTAGAAATTAACACACCTGATTGTGCGCAGAACCATCTGCACCCTTCCTGTTCGGTGCTTTAGAATGCTCACCAACCTGTAGAGGTGGAACATTTTTCCCTAGAATATGTTTGAGAGGGCGTACCACAGGGGCATGGGACCCTGACTGATGCATGTCCTTTTGAATGTCAGATAACTTGTTCCCAAACCTGGATTCTCTGTGAGCAAACGGGTGGACACCAGACTGCCTGCTACTTCGTATTCCATCATCTCGAAACCTGTCATCAACAACCTCAAAGCGAACAGGACTTCTCATAAAACCTCCATATCTTGAATTTTCTTGGGAATAACGAGGACTTCTTCTTTCATCATAATAATATTTTATTGTCTTGTCATCAGCTCTTCCACTAAAACCAGATCTGTCACTCCGCCCATGTCTATCTTCATAGTTTGGACTTCTAGATCCACCAGAATATAAAATAGCCCACCTGTTCTCACCAGAGTCCTCCTTGTCATTCTGCATAATAACAAGAAGAACCTTTAACAAATTACAGTAAATTTAATTGGATCACACTCCAGACTTGCTGCTATTCCCAAGATTCCAGTTCATGTGGTCCAAATTATTCAATTCACTGTTTTTAACATACATTCCGAAAAACATTGACCAAAATTTTGCAAAACAAGAAATTGTTTTTTTCTGTAATCAGTATCTATATTTAGAGAGATTTACCAATCTCAGCCGTGGGAGTTTCTCATGACTTTTCTCACCAGTGTATCTTCTATCCACATAAACATGCTTGATAAAATCTCGAACCTTTTGTTGATTACTAGAAGCAAAAAGTTAAATTATCAGAACACATTACTAAAAAATTCCCCGCTACCAAAAAAAAAAAGAATTCCTTTTCCAAGCACAGTCACACCCATGAATGTGCAATCTTGTCCTTTCCTTCCACAATAAGGATCACACAATCATGTCACTCGTAAACAAGCCTAGCATTTCTCTTAAACATAAGCATATCGCCATAACCACCTGCTATCAGGAAGCTGATTGCGCTGCGGATTCCATTCCTTCAAAAAAATTTGTCTCGCTCTCTATCAAAAAACAGAGAGAAAAAAATTAGCAAAATTTACTGAGATCGTTAGCTATCAAGTAGTATTCAATTTGATGCACAACCTCATTCCCTCCGGTTTGAAGAGCACTAACTTCTTCCGCGTTAAATTTCGCCATCGAAATTGATTTAACTCTATGAGTAAATTCCCGACTAGAAAAATTAATCAAAATTAATTCATATCTCATACTTAAATAACACAAAATTCAATACATTAAAAAATTAAGAAAAAGATTTTTTTTTTTTAAAAAAAAGCAAAATCAAAATATACTTACTGAATTCCACTACAATTTTTGCAAACAAAGGTGAAGAAAGTTGTGCAGACATATTGTGGTCCCTAAAAAAAGAAAAAACAAACAAATAAATAAATAAAAAGACGATTTCAATTAGAGAGGAGGGAAATTACCAAGCTATTGCAATTAACGCAACGAATATTCTCAGGGATTTTAAGAAGACCGCGAATTATCTTCCCAACTCTCTCCTCTTCTTTGTTTTTCTTCGTCATTTTCTTTTTATGATCGTAAAACGGCACTGGATGATTAAGCAAGAAGGGATGATTGATTGAAACCGCAGCGTCGCAAGAATGTGAGAGAATTTGAAGAAGAGAAACCCTAGAAATGGAAATTGGTGATGGGAAAACATAAGAGAAAATTAGTGGAGGGAAATTAGTGGAGGGAAAATAGCCGAGAGAGACGCTTTGGTCGCTGGTTTCTATGGCCGTTGAGAGTTTTTGCGGATTTAAATTTAAAATTCGTGGGTTTTGGTCTTAATGGGCCAGATAGGGATGGGAATTAGGTCCGATATAGCGAATAACAGTCTTGGCCCACAACACGTGTATATGCAATTAAATGCAATTTTATGGTTTTTTTTTTCTTTCTCTCTCTCTCTGTTCACGAGTCGCAATTTTCGTTTAATCTGTATTTTTTTGTCATAAGATTTTTAAATGTTATCCAAGATAGAGAAATATTTCAGAAATTATTTTATTTTTAACCAAAATAAATAATTTTTAAAAAAACGAGGTCGTTTTAGTTGTAAAAATGGTTTTTTTGGAATATTTAATTAAACGTGGAGGAGTTTTCTCCAAATATTCCAATATAGTAGAAAATATTTTTATGCCCATTTCAAGATATCTGAAATTCTCATAATCCACCCTTTTATTGTGTGTAAAAATGTTGCAGATGAAATCATAGAAAGCTGGGCCCACCACGCTAACAGCCGTCTTTGGAGTTTGGACAACCACCAGGTCTCCTAACACTATAACCCTCATCTTTCTTTTATTCATTTTTTTTCTTTTCAATCCTATTTTGCTATTGTTTTGTTTGTTTTAGCTGGGTTGTTATTAAATTCTATCTGATTCATTAAAATCAACTTGGTTATTTAATTAATCCGATCATATCCAGATGATCACTAGATTCACTAGTAATCCAATTAACCTGGATAAAATCTAATCGAGTAGGTCCAATAAATTTCTTAAAAAAGTAAAATAATATTATTTTACATAAAATGATTAACCCAATTATACAATAACTTTGATAATAACCAAAGTCTGGTCTTGAATAAGTTCTGACAACTATGTTGTGTGTTATTTTTTCGATTCTAGTTCATAATTAATTATATTAAATATAATATCAGTAAAGTACATAACTCAATTTATAGGTTTGATGTGCTAGCTCAAGTTATCTGATTTTTAGATTTGATGAATTTACACACTGACAGAATATGTTTTTTTTTATCCTTTAATTGTTTTTAAATATTTTTTTATTTCATCCTTTAATATTGAATTGGTTAAAAAATAAACTGCATAATTTATTTTTGTTTGCTTTTTATAAAATTATTATTGTTTCAAATAAGTGTTTATTTTTCATGTCGTTGTTCGATTTTATGAGCTTCTATTTTTGTCATAAAATAAAATAAAAATAGTTTTTGGAAAAAAATTATTAAACCCAATAGATCCATGACCCGGGTTACAAGGGGACTATGATTGAACCAATATGTCATTGTCTCAATATTTTTTAAAAAATTATTGTATTGAATGAATTTTTAAAAAAAAAAACTAAGTCATGTTTTTTTACTTATCATCAAAGTTACATTTGAACCTATAAAATCAATTTCATTTAAGTCAGGCTAGCTCTCACAAAGTTTAATTGAAAACTCGAGTTAGACTGGGAGCTAAATTGAAAGGTTTCAAAATTAACCCGCTTCATCGCTTCATTAGCTTTGATAACAATCAAAAAAATCTTTGTACTTTTTAACATTTATTTTTATATTTTAAAAAATAATAATAATTAATCCAATCCACTATAGAACATGAGTCCATTAACTAGTTTTTTTTTTATTATTAACATGGGTGTCCGATTAGCTTGCGCATACCTCAACTAATCGCAAGGACCCTGAAGTCAACGACTATGTAAGCCTCTGGTGACCTTGAGATTTGTAAAACTTAAACTAGTGACACCTAAAAAGCAAACATAAAATCTAATCTAATCAGTTGAATTGCACCTTTCAGGATTAACTAGTTTTTTATTCTATGGGATATTGGGAGTGCATTGAAAACATCTTGATATGCTACAAATGATCTTCCAAAGCTACCACAACACTTTTTTAGTTACACTTTAAATTCAATTTTCCTTGAGTAAAAACTAGCAATAACAGCAAATTGGATCAAAATAACCATCCCAATTTCCGGTTTTTGTGTTTGCTTTATTTAAATTGAAAGTCTGGCTGAGGTTAGTGGTTGAAGGCAATAAGATTCGACTTACTAACCAGCCTAATGTCCATCAGAGAAGCAAGATGGAAACAGAAATAAAAGCAGGAAAGTAGTCTCATTAGCGATTTCACGTCAAGCATATGGGCATGTACTGTCCTTAATGGCAATGAACTTGTCAAACAATGGGATCAAAACACAGTCAACAACATAAGAACAGAGATTATTGATCCAATCAGACTTACAGCAGGCATACAAAATCCTCATTGATGTTCGTGGAAGAAGTACAAAAGTTTCAAATCAAAATTATCCTGATCCGAGCATCAAGCGACCATAGAATGGGACGGATCAACAACGACTTTCCACAAAAACTAATGGAAAAAAAAACCCTTGGAGGCGTGAGGAGGCGGTCCTCGCCAGACAGCACTCGTGCAACCTTTGAATCACAAAACGCACTCTTCCCCTTTATCAGAGAAACAATAGCAAAGTCTGGAGTCTGGAAATTGCTTAACTTCACAATTTACAATCGCAACTACAACAACAACAATCGCAACTACAACAACAATCAAAGAATATTGCATGGTGAAGACAGAACTTTGAATATGTGAAAGCAGCAAGTGACCGAGCT